>NC_091387.1:4037158-4094658 GCF_038502225.1 Cherax quadricarinatus
ATGTACAAGGTATACAAGTACATGTACAAGGTATACAAGTACATGTACAAGGTATACAAGTACATGTACAAGGTATACAAGTACATGTACAAGGTATACAAGTACATGTACAAGATATACAAGTACATGTACAAGGTATACCAGTACATGTACAAGGTATACAATACAAGTACATGTACAAGGTATACAAGTACATGTACAAGGTATACATGTACAAGGTATACAAGTACATGTACAAGGTATACATGTACAAGGTATACAAGTACATGTACAAGGTATACAAGTACATGTACAAGGTATACCAGTACATGTACAAGGTATACAAGTACATGTACAAGGTATACCAGTACATGTACAAGGTATACAAGTACATGTACAAGGTATACAAGTACATGTACAAGGTATACAAGTACATGTACAAGGTATGCCAGTACATGTACAAGGTATACAAGTACATGTACAAGATATACAAGTACATGTACAAGGTATACAAGTACATGTACAAGGTATACAAGTACATGTACAAGGTATACAAGTACATGTACAAGGTATACAAGTACATGTACAAGGTATACAAGTACATGTACAAGGTATACAGATCATAGCTGACATCAGTGACATACTACTATATAGAAAGTCCCTTGTTATGCTGAGCATTTCCCGTAAATTAGGTCAGTTTTGTCCCAGGATGTGACCCACACCAGTCCACTAACACCCAGGATGTGACCCACACCAGTCCACTAACACCCAGGATGTGAACCACACCAGTCCACTAACACCCAGGATGCCACCCACACCAGTCCACTAGCACCCAGGATGTGACCCACGCCAGTCCACTAACACCTAGGATGTGGCCCACACCAGTCCACTAACACCCAGGATGCCACCCACACCAGTCCATTAACACCCAGGATGTGACCCACACCAGTCCACTAACACCCAGGATGTGACCCACACCAGTCCACTAACACCCAGGATGTGACCCACACCAGTCCACTAACACCCAGGATGCGACCCACACCAGTCCACTAACACCCAGGATGTGACCCACACCAGTCCACTAACACCCAGGATGTGACCCACACCAGTCCACTAACACCCAGGATGTGACCCACACCAGTCCACTAACACCCAGGATGCGACCCACACCAGTCCACTAACACCCAGGATGTGACCCACACCAGTCCACTAACACCCAGGTACCTACTTACTGCTAGGTGAACATGGACAACAGGTGTCTTAAGGAAACACTTCTTAATGTTTCCACTCGTACCGGGGATCGAACCCCCTGACCTCAGTGTGAGCTGAGTGTATACTGTAGGCTCCAAACTTAATTATTCCACATGTGTGTGTAACTTGGATACCATCCAATAATGTTGACACGATTCCTTGTCTGTTTTCAAGTGTTTTGTCCTTCCTGAGATAAAAGCCATTGAAAAAAAAAAAACTGGCTGCCGGTGAAAGCACTTCAAGTTAAATTGGTGTTTGGCTAGTGATAGGCGACTCAGACCATGCTGACAAACTCAACCTACTTGATCAACATGTGACCTCATGTAGATAAAACCTCTATATCACTCCTTGCTTAAAAGACAAGATAATGTATTTTTTTTTGGTCGACATTTGTATTTTTATTAATTTATCCTCTAGTGATTATACTAAGAGGAATCCCTTGTTATTCAAAGTTTATTCTCTATAAGGATTACAATGCTGAGTTTACAGAAATTTGGTTATTGTGTGGTTTACATGCAGTAAAATAAAATTGTGATTACAGAGTGTACCACTAGAACGCTTAGCATGGCTAGGTATTACAGTGTATCACTAGAACACCTAGCATGGCTAGGTATTACAGAGTGTACCACTAGAACGCTTAGCATGGCTAGGCATTTCGGGCAGACTTAGTTTTATTCTTAATTGTAAAATATTACAAATTATGAGGTAAGTTGGTATTATGGCTAAGTGACTAAATACTAGTTTGTAAGTTTAGCAATGTGAATGCTTTTGTTTTGGCACAGTACATAGTTTCAGTATTGGAGTATCACAGGATTCATTATTTTAATATTGAGATTAATATTTCTGTTTATGGTCAAATGAGTGAGTGAGTGTAAGTGTGAACCACCAGGTGGTATTCGTGTAGTTAGTTGATGGGGTGTATCAGGGAGATAAGATGTTTTCTAATGGTAGTTTTGAAGGTGATGAATGTGTCTGCAGTTCTAGAGTTGTCAGGTAGGGTATTCCAGATTTTAGGGCCTTTGACATACATTGAATTTTTGTAAAGGTTTAGTCGGACACGGGGAATGTCATAGAGATGTTTGTGTCTGGTGTTATGCCTGTGGGTTCTGTCACAACTATCAAGAAAACGTTTTAGGTCAAGGTTGATATTAGAGTTTAAGGCCCTGTAGATGTAGATTGCACAGTAGTAAGTGTGGATGTACTGAACTGGGAGTAAGTTTAGGTCTATGAAGAGTGGGGGGGGGTGTTGCCAGGGATGGGATTTAGTGATTATTCTTACTGCAGCTTTTTGTTGGGTTATTATTGGCTTTAGGTGTGTTGCTGCAGTTGATCCCCAAGCACAGATAGCATAGGTGAGGTATGGATAAATAAGTGAGTGGTATAGTGTGAGAAGGGCATTTTGCGGCACGTACTATCGTATCTTGGAGAGGATCCCAACCGTTTTGGATACTTTTTTGGTTATATGCTGGATATGGGTGCTGAAATTCAGGTTGTTGTCAAGGTATAAGCCTAGGAATTTTCCCCCATTATTTCTGGTAATTAGAGTGTTAGTCTCCCGTACACAGATTAGTGACCTGTTATTAATGTTTAGTCTTGCTTTTTTCTATTTCTGTAGCCTATCCTGTCTTTTCCCGCCTATTCTTCACCTATCCTCGCTTCCCGTCACCCCTTGTGGGTCCTTACCTGTGAGTTCTAGTTCGAATGGTGAAGAGAGGATTTATCTTGTACGGTATTGTGTTGTGTGTGTGCACTACACGTTCGTGCTTTACGTACATGTGTGTGCACTACACGTTCGTGCTTTACGTACATGTGTGTGTGCACTACACGCTCGTGCTTTACGTACATGTGTGTGTGCACTACACGTTTGTGCTTTACGTACATGTGTGTGTGCACTACACGTTCGTGCTTTACGTACATGTGTGTGTGTGCTGCACGTATGTGTTGCTGTCTACTATGAGAAGCAGTTTACAGCATCCATAGGTAGGAGACCCACCCAGCCTACCCTTCACCAGACCCCACTCTAAACATCAGACCCACTCAACCCAACCTTAACACCAGACCCACCCTAAACATCAGATACACTCAACCCACCCTTAACATCAGATCCACCCAGCCAACCCTTAACTAGACCCACCCAGCCAACCCTTGGAAATAAGTCACTCTGTCTGACTTTTTTGGGTTATCCCAGGTTGTCTACACATATGCTGCTATGTATGATAATTCTATGTAACTGTATTGTGTATACCTGAATAAATTTACTTACTTACTTACTTACTTAACACCAGACCCACCCTAAACATCAGATACACTCGACCCACCCTTAACATCAGATCCACTCAGCCCACCCTTAACTAGACCCACCCAGCCCACCAACCCACGCCCACCATCAACACCACACCCACCCTCGACACCAATAGCAACTAATCATCTTAATATTATCTCCCACAGATAACCTGTTTTCAATTAACCTTCCACGTCACTCAGAAAGCAACTGAAGATATCCATCACTCAGATCACTCAGTTATGATATCTTGACTCTTTGATCCTAAATTATTGTGTTAATGCTGGTAGAATTACCGACGGTATGTTAGGTAAAAGGACACAAGTGCAGCTAATATAACAGCTTGATAAAGCTCCTGGAGAGCGAAACGTTGCCACAGCAAAATGTCACATTGGTTACACTTGTGTCTTGTTCCTAAATTATTCATTATTGTAAAAAAAAAAAAAAATATCCCCAACCTGCGACCCGCGGGCCGCATGTGGCCCTTCTAGGAAATGGATGCGGCCCTCACATGAAGCTATGAATTCACTTTTAGTAGGCTCCACATTGCACAATATCAACAAAACCGTGCGGGCCTTATCACACATTTGACCTCCAAATGTGGCCCACTTGTGTAGGAAGATTGAGGACCACTGCTTACAATAACAGCATTATTCACTAAATATTGTAATAGTTCGGTAGTGGAGGTCACCCATTGCCCGAAGGGAAGAGTCCGGGGACGAGTTTACCTGGAGAGAGTTCCGGGGGTGAACGCCCCCGCGGCCCGGTCTGTGACCAGGCCTCCTCGTGGATCAGAGCCTGATCAACCAGGCTCAATGGGCCACAACATTTTGATAGCTAAGTTAGTTAGAACAGACAAGAATTATTCGTAAGTTTACGATCGTAATGCTGACTTCCTGAAGCACCGATCTGGCTATGTATGTTCCTGCCGTCACTAGGCTTCAAGAAAATCAGGTTGGTGAGTTCTTGTCTTCTTGATTTTAGATTTTTTAGATTTTGCCACTGAAGTGGTTAGTTTATTATGTACCCCATACCCATCCTGTGGGCGGTAGTCAAAAGATTACAGAGGTACATAATTGGCCCAGGGACTGGACTCCAAAGTTTTGATACCTGAGCAAGTTACAAAGGTAATGAGCTAGATCTGGTCATAATCATGACCAAGTTACAAAGGTAATGAGCTCCAGGTAGAGCTGGTCACACATGAGTTTTGCCACCGAAGTGGCTAGTTTATTGTGCACCCCATATCCATCCTGTGGACGGTAGCACAAGAGCATATGGATACACAAAAGGCCTAGGAACTAGGCCCCAAAAGGGTTAACAGGTGTACATATGGATTTATATCTACATATCTATAGTTCACTTATCTGTTACAAGCAAATTTAGGAAATTTGCTTAGTATATCTGGTATTTTATTTTCATTAATAAGATATCTTGACATGTCACATAGGTTATTATACTGTCTGTCTCTGTATTCCTCAGTAAGTGGACAATTAAGACAGTGACCATATGCCTGATCACATAATTTGCATTTAGTTTAATTACCATCTGTGTATCTCCCAAACTGCCAGAAGTACCTGTAACCAAGCCTAAGCCTGGCCACTACAACATCAGTCAGTACTTGTAACCAAGCCTAAGCCTGGCCACTACAACATCAGTCAGTACTTGTAACCAAGCCTAAGCCTGGCCACTACAACATCAGTCAGTACTTGTAACCAAGCCTAAGCCTGGCCACTACAACATCAGTCAGTACTTGTAACCAAGCCTAAGCCTGGCCACTACAACATCAGTCAGTACTTGTAACCAAGCCTAAGCCTGGCCACTACAACATCAGTCAGTACTTGTAACCAAGCCTAAGCCTGGCCACTACAACATCAGTCAGTACTTGTAACCAAGCCTAAGCCTGGCCACTACAACATCAGTCAGTACTTGTAACCAAGCCTAAGCCTGGCCACTACAACATCAGTCAGTACTTGTAACCAAGCCTAAGCCTGGCCACTACAACATCAGTCAGTACTTGTAACCAAGCCTAAGCCTGGCCACTACAACATCAGTCAGTACTTGTAACCAAGCCTAAGCCTGGCCACTACAACATCAGTCAGTACTTGTAACCAAGCCTAAGCCTGGCCACTACAACACCAGTCAGTACTTCTAACCAAGACTAAGCCTGGCCACTACAACATCAGTCAGTACTTGTAACCAAGCCTAAGCCTGGCCACTACAACACCAGTCAGTACTTGTAACCAAGCCTAAGCCTGGCCACTACAACACCAGTCAGTACTTGTAACCAAGCCTAAGCCTGGCCACTACAACATCAGTCAGTACTTGTAACCAAGACTAAGCCTGACCACTACAACATCAGTCAGTACTTGTAACCAAGCCTAAGCCTGGCCACTACAACACCAGTCAGTACTTGTAACAAAGCCTAAGCCTGGCCACTACAATATCAGTCAGTACTTGTAACCAAGCCTAAGCCTAGCCACTACAACACCAGTCAGTACTTGTAACCAAGCCTAAGCCTGGCCACTACAACATCAGTCAGTAGGAAATGCCATGCCCATATGACAACAGGAAAATGCAAACTCCCTTCCTGTAAGCTTTTTCACCCTGAACTGTGTACCTCTTCAGTACAGGAAAGACTGTGCTATAACTTAAATTGCCAGGCATACCATCTAAAGGGGACAAAAAGATACAAAACATCCAGGCCATGGGAAAACCTGGGTAGCCACAGCCACTCAAGAGGGAGAGGTTTTTTAGTGCCAGGAAGGAAAAAAAACTGGCAGGAAATGGCAGAAATCGTACACCAAATCCAGTCATTCCTGGAGTGGAACCACAGTCGATGGCCTCCACTCCAAACCAACAGATACAGATACTAATGCCGGAAAAAAAATCCCCCCCCAGTACCAACAATACCACCAGTCCGATAACATTCTTCTTTGCAAATATACAGGGTCTAAAGCCAGCAACAAACAACAAAATACCTTTCATCCGTGGACTGCTTGCAGAGGCAAAGGCAATGTTCGCGGCTTTCACTGAGACCCACATAAAGGATCACTTGGACAACGAAATATGGATCCCAGGTTACAACCTATACAGATGTGACAGAGTGAACAGGCAAAAGGGGGGGGGGTTGGCCTGTACATTGCAGAGTCACTTGTTTGCACAGAACTGCTAAATGCCTCAAATGATGTAGTGGAAGTTTTAGCAGTAAAGGTCGAGAACCAAAACCTAGTCATTGTGATAGTCTACAAGCCTCCGGATGCAACATCCCAGCAATTCCAGGAACAGCTGTTAAAAATTGACCACTGTCTGGAAAACCTTCCAGCTCCTGCACCCAACATCTTGCTCCTGGGGGATTTCAACTTAAGGCACCTAAAATGGAGGAATATAGCAAATAATATTGTTGCAGTAATAACACCAGGAGGCAGCTCTGATGAAAACTCACACTCACGCGAGCTTTTAAATCTCTGCACAAAATTCAATTTAAACCAGCAAATAATAGAGCCTACTAGACTGGAGAATACACTAGACCTCATCTTCACTAACAATGATGATCTGATAAGAAATATCACCATATCAAAAACAATATACTCAGATCACAACATAATTGAGGTTCAGTCATGTATGCGCGGAGCCCCAGACCGACATAAGGAGATTAGTCACGAGGGAGCATTCACCAAATTCAACTTCAATAACAAAAACATAAAGTGGGACCAAGTAAACCAAGTCCTAACCGATATAAGCTGGGAAGATATACTAAGCAACACAGACCCCAACTTATGCCTAGAACAGATTAACTCGGTAGCACTCGATGTATGCACAAGGCTTATTCCTCTAAGAAAAAGGAGGAGTAGATGTAAAACAGAAAGAGACAGGCGCTCCCTTTACAGGCGACGGAAAAGAATAACAGAGCGGCTAAAAGAGGTCAATATATCTGAAATGCGTAGGGAGACACTGGTCAGAGAAATAGCAAGCATCGAACTTAAGCTAAAAGAATCCTTTAGGAGTCAGGAATCGCGGGAAGAACTAAAAGCCATAAATGAAATCGAAAGAAACCCAAAGTATTTCTTCTCCTATGCCAAATCAAAATCGAGAACAACGTCCAGTATTGGGCCCCTACTTAAACAAGATGGGTCCTACACAGATGACAACAAGGAAATGAGTGAGCTACTCAAGTCCCAATATGACTCAGTTTTTAGCAAGCCGCTAACCAGACTGAGAGTCGAAGATCAAAATGAATTTTTTATGAGAGAGCCACAAAATTTGATGAACACAAGCCTATCCGATGTTATCCTGACGCCAAATGACTTCGAACAGGCGATAAATGACATGCCCATGCACTCTGCCCCAGGGCCAGACTCATGGAACTCTGTGTTCATCAAGAACTGCAAGAAGCCCCTATCACGAGCCTTTTCCATCCTATGGAGAGGGAGCATGGACACGGGGGTCGTCCCACAGTTACTAAAAACAACAGACATAGCCCCACTCCACAAAGGGGGCAGTAAAGCAACAGCAAAGAACTACAGACCAATAGCACTAACATCCCATATCATAAAAATCTTTGAAAGGGTCCTAAGAAGCAAGATCACCACGCATCTAGAAACCCATCAGTTACACAACCCAGGGCAACATGGGTTTAGAACAGGTCGCTCCTGTCTGTCTCAACTATTGGACCACTACGACAAGGTCCTAAATGCACTAGAAGACAAAAAGAATGCAGATGTAATATATACAGATTTTGCAAAAGCCTTCGACAAGTGTGACCATGGCGTAATAGCGCACAAAATGCGTGCTAAAGGAATAACAGGAAAAGTCGGTCGATGGATCTATAATTTCCTCACTAACAGAACACAGAGAGTAGTCGTCAACAGAGTAAAGTCCGAGGCAGCTACGGTGAAAAGCTCTGTTCCACAAGGCACAGTACTCGCTCCCATCTTGTTCCTCATCCTTATATCCGACATAGACAAGGATGTCAGCCACAGCACCGTGTCTTCCTTTGCAGATGACACCCGAATCTGCATGACAGTGTCTTCCATTGCAGACACTGCAAAGCTCCAGGCAGACATCAACCAAATCTTTCAGTGGGCTGCAGAAAACAATATGAAGTTCAACGATGAGAAATTTCAATTACTCAGATATGGTAAACATGAGGAAATTAAATCTTCATCAGAGTACAAAACAAATTCTGGCCACAAAATAGAGCGAAACACCAACGTCAAAGACCTGGGAGTGATCATGTCGGAGGATCTCACCTTCAAGGACCATAACATTGTATCAATCGCATCTGCTAGAAAAATGACAGGATGGATAATGAGAACCTTCAAAACTAGGGAGGCCAAGCCCATGATGACACTCTTCAGGTCACTTGTTCTATCTAGGCTGGAATATTGCTGCACACTAACAGCACCTTTCAAGGCAGGTGAAATTGCCGACCTAGAAAATGTACAGAGAACTTTCACGGCGCGCATAACGGAGATAAAACACCTCAATTATTGGGAGCGCTTGAGGTTCCTAAACCTGTATTCCCTGGAACGCAGGAGGGAGAGATACATGATTATATACACCTGGAAAATCCTAGAGGGACTAGTACCGAACTTGCACACGAAAATCACCCACTACGAAAGCAAAAGACTTGGCAGACGATGCACCATCCCCCCAATGAAAAGCAGGGGTGTCACTAGCACGTTAAGAGACCATACAATAAGTGTCAGGGGCCCGAGACTGTTCAACTGCCTCCCAGCACACATAAGGGGGATTACCAACAGACCCCTGGCAGTCTTCAAGCTGGCACTGGACAAGCACCTAAAGTCAGTTCCGGATCAGCCGGGCTGTGGCTCGTATGTTGGTTTGCGTGCAGCCAGCAGCAACAGCCTGGTTGATCAGGCTCTGATCCACCAGGAGGCCTGGTCTCAGACCGGGCCGCGGGGGCGTTGACCCCCGGAACTCTCTCCAGGTAAACTCCAGGTAAACTTGTAACTAAGACTAAGCCTGGCCACTACAACATCAGTCAGTACTTGTAACCAAGCCTAAGCCTAGCCACTACAACATCAGTCAGTACTTGTAACCAAGCCTAAGCCTGGCCACTACAACACCAGTCAGTACTTGTAACCAAGCCTAAGCCTGGCCACTACAACACCAGTCAGTACTTGTAACCAAGCCTAAGCCTGGCCACTACAACATCAGTCAGTACTTGTAACCAAGCCTAAGCCTGGACACTACAACACCAGTCAGTACTTGTAACCAAGCCTAAGCCTGACCACTACATCAGTCAGTACTTGTAACCAAGCCTAAGCCTGGCCACTACAACATCAGTCAGTACTTGTAACCAAGCCTAAGCCTAGCCACTACAACATCAGTCAGTACTTGTAACCAAGCCTAAGCCTGGCCACTACAACACCAGTCAGTACTTGTAACCAAGCCTAAGCCTGGCCACTACAACACCAGTCAGTACTTGTAACCAAGCCTAAGCCTGGCCACTACAACATCAGTCAGTACTTGTAACCAAGCCTAAGCCTGGACACTACAACACCAGTCAGTACTTGTAACCAAGCCTAAGCCTGACCACTACATCAGTCAGTACTTGTAACCAAGCCTAAGCCTGGCCACTACAACATCAGTCAGTACTTGTAACCAAGCCTAAGCCTGGCCACTACAACACCAGTCAGTACTTGTAACCAAGCCTAAGCCTGGCCACTACAACACCAGTCAGTACTTGTAACCAAGCCTAAGCCTGGCCACTACAACATCAGTCAGTACTTGTAACCAAGCCTAAGCCTGGCCACTACAACATCAGTCAGTACTTGTAACCAAGACTAAGCCTGGCCACTACAACATCAGTCAGTACTTGTAACCAAGCCTAAGCCTGGCCACTACAACATCAGTCAGTACTTGTAACCAAGACTAAGCCTGGCCACTACAACATCAGTCAGTCTGTTCACATTGCAAGTTGCTCCATAAACATACTATCTGCCTGAAGCACCAATAGGCTATGTTTCATAAGAACATAAGAACATAAGAAAGGAGGAACACTGCAGGAGGCCTGCTGGCCCATACTAGGCAGGTCCTTTACAATTCATCCCACTAACAAAACATTTGCCCAACGCAATTTTCAGTGCCACCCAAGAAATAAGCTCTGATGTGAAAGTCCCACTCAAATCCAACCCCTCCCACTCATGTACTTATCCAACCTAGATTTGAAACTACCCAAAGTCCCAGCCTCAATAACCCAACTAGGTAGACTGTTCCACTCATCAACTACCCTATTTCCAAACCAATACTTTCCTATGTCCTTTCTAAATCTAAACTTATCTAATTTAAATCCATTACTGCGCGTTCTCTCTTGGAGAGACATCCTCAAGACCTTATTAATATCCCCTTTATTAATACCTATCTTCCACTTATACACTTCGATCAGGTCTCCCCTCATTCTTCGTCTAACAAGTGAATGTAACTTAAGAGTCTTCAATCTTTCTTCATAAGGAAGATTTCTGATGCTATGTATTAATTTAGTCATCCTACGCTGAATGTTTTCTAACGAATTTATGTCCATTTTGTAATACGGAGACCAGAACTGAGCTGCATAATCTAGGTGAGGCCTTACTAATGATGTATAAAGCTGCAGTATGACCTCTGGACTTCTGTTGCTTACACTTCTTGATATAAATCCCAGTAATCTATTTGCCTTATTACGTACGCTTAGGCATTGCTGTCTTGGTTTAAGGTTGCTGCTCACCATAACCCCCAAGTCCTTTTCGCAATCTGTATGGCTAAGTTCTACATCATTTAATTTATAAGTACTAGGGTTATGGGCACTCCCAAGCTTCAGAACCTTGCATTTATCTACATTGAACTGCATCTGCCACTTTTCTGACCAAGAATAGAGTTTGTTTAAATCCTCCTGAAGTTCCCTAACATCTACGTTTGAATCAATTATCCTACCTATCTTTGTGTCATCGGCGAATTTGCTCATATCACTAGTAATTCCCTCATCAAGATCATTGATATATATTATAAACAACAACGGGCCCAAGACTGATCCCTGTGGAACGCCACTTGTTACAGATCCCCACTCGGATTTAACCCCATTTATGGACACTCTCTGCTTCCTGTCCATTGCCGTCATTAGGCTTCAGGAAAGCCAGTGTGGAAAATTTCATTTACTTGGATGTATCGTTATATACATAACAGTAAATGAACATAGATAATTATTATTTATCAATTAGACAAGTAGGAATTTGGGACACCTAGGTCGCAAAAAATGTCCCCCTTCGATACCTACCACTGTCATATCCACAAGTTGCTCTGGACCTATTAATTAAATGAAATATACATCACCAGAAATGCTGGTAAATATATAAATTTGTGGACTATATTAAAAATAATAAATGATTATATATATATATATATATATATATATATATATATATATATATATATATATATATATATATATATATATATATATATATATATATATGCACATTTATTCAACAGAAGGAGAATATATCTTAATCATAACACTCACCAATTTGGCTGGAGATTAATGTGTATCATACTCAGAAAACCTCACTGTCTATCTATGAAAATAACACTGGCCAGGTTACAACATAAGGCTTATCTGAGGTTCCTGGAGCTGTCTTGTCCAGTCGCCTGATGTCTCAAGTTATGCAGGAATACACATCCAACAATTTCGTCTCCTATTTGAGAGGTGTCAGCCCAATTTTAACCTCTAGAGCACGAAAAATTCTTCCCATTACACCAACGTTTCTAATCCAAATTCAAACAAAATGGCGACTGACTCCCCCAGCCGCAGGTTTCCCATTTTCGATATCATACTTCTTTTAAAAATACAATATAGGGCATCTATTTACCTATAAATTGCCGTATTTCCGGAAAATATATACAGTATTTTCCACAGCCAGGCTGGTGAATCCTTGTCTTTCTGAAGCATCTGCCGTTACTAGGCTTGGTGAATCCCTGTCCTCTTGAAGCACCATCCTGTCACTAGGCTGCAGGAAAGCCAGGCTGGTGAATCCCTGTCCTCTTGAAGCACCATCCTGGCTATATCTCTACCGTCACTAGACTCAAGAGAGCCAGGTTGGTGAGTCCTTGTCCTAAAGCACCTCCCGTTACTAGGCTCAAGAGAGCCAGGTTGGTGAGTCCTTGTCCTAAAGCACCTACCGTTACTAGGCTCAAGAGAGCCAGGTTGGTGAGTCCTTGTCCTAAAGCACCTACCGTTACTAGGCTCAAGAGAGCCAGGTTGGTGAGTCCTTGTCCTAAAGCACCTACCGTTACTAGGCTCAAGAGAGCCAGGTTGGTGAGTCCTTGTCCTAAAGCACCTACCGTTACTAGGCTCAAGAGAGCCAGGTTGGTGAGTCCTTGTTCTAAAGCACCTACCGTTACTAGGCTCAAGAGAGCCAGGTTGGTGAGTCCTTGTCCTGAAGCACCTCCCGTTACTAGGCTCAAGAGAGCCAGGTTGGTGAGTCCTTGTTCTAAAGCACCTACCGTTACTAGGCTCAAGAGAGCCAGGTTGGTGAGTCCTTGTCCTAAAGCACCTACCGTTACTAGGCTCAAGAGAGCCAGGTTGGTGAGTCCTTGTCCTAAAGCACCTACCGTTACTAGGCTCAAGAGAGCCAGGTTGGTGAGTCCTTGTCCTGAAGCACCTCCCGTTACTAGGCTCAAGAGAGCCAGGTTGGTGAGTCCTTGTCCTAAAGCACCTACCGTTACTAGGCTCAAGAGAGCCAGGTTGGTGAGTCCTTGTCCTAAAGCACCTACCGTTACTAGGCTCAAGAGAGCCAGGTTGGTGAGTCCTTGTTCTAAAGCACCTACCGTTACTAGGCTCAAGAGAGCCAGGTTGGTGAGTCCTTGTCCTGAAGCACCTCCCGTTACTAGGCTCAAGAGAGCCAGGTTGGTGAGTCCTTGTTCTAAAGCACCTACCGTTACTAGGCTCAAGAGAGCCAGGTTGGTGAGTCCTTGTCCTAAAGCACCTACCGTTACTAGGCTCAAGAGAGCCAGGTTGGTGAGTCCTTGTCCTAAAGCACCTACCGTTACTAGGCTCAAGAGAGCCAGGTTGGTGAGTCCTTGTCCTGAAGCACCTCCCGTTACTAGGCTCAAGAGAGCCAGGTTGGTGAGTCCTTGTCCTAAAGCACCTACCGTTACTAGGCTCAAGAGAGCCAGGTTGGTGAGTCCTTGTCCTAAAGCACCTACCGTTACTAGGCTCAAGAGAGCCAGGTTGGTGAGTCCTTGTTCTAAAGCACCTACCGTTACTAGGCTCAAGAGAGCCAGGTTGGTGAGTCCTTGTCCTGAAGCACCTCCCGTTACTAGGCTCAAGAGAGCCAGGTTGGTGAGTCCTTGTTCTAAAGCACCTACCGTTACTAGGCTCAAGAGAGCCAGGTTGGTGAGTCCTTGTTCTAAAGCACCTACCGTTACTAGGCTCAAGAGAGCCAGGTTGGTGAGTCCTTGTCCTAAAGCACCTACCGTTACTAGGCTCAAGAGAGCCAGGTTGGTGAGTCCTTGTCCTAAAGCACCTACCGTTACTAGGCTCAAGAGAGCCAGGTTGGTGAGTCCTTGTCCTGAAGCACCTACCGTTACTAGGCTCAAGAGAGCCAGGTTGGTGAGTCCTTGTCCTGAAGCACCTCCCGTTACTAGGCTCAAGAGAGCCAGGTTGGTGAGTCCTTGTTCTAAAGCACCTACCGTTACTAGGCTCAAGAGAGCCAGGTTGGTGAGTCCTTGTCCTGAAGCACCTCCCGTTACTAGGCTCAAGAGAGCCAGGTTGGTGAGTCCTTGTTCTAAAGCACCTACCGTTACTAGGCTCAAGAGAGCCAGGTTGGTGAGTCCTTGTCCTAAAGCACCTACCGTTACTAGGCTCAAGAGAGCCAGGTTGGTGAGTCCTTGTCCTAAAGCACCTACCGTTACTAGGCTCAAGAGAGCCAGGTTGGTGAGTCCTTGTCCTAAAGCACCTACCGTTACTAGGCTCAAGAGAGCCAGGTTGGTGAGTCCTTGTCCTGAAGCACCTACCGTTACTAGGCTCAAGAGAGCCAGGTTGGTGAGTCCTTGTCCTGAAGCACCTCCCGTTACTAGGCTCAAGAGAGCCAGGTTGGTGAGTCCTTGTCCTAAAGCACCTACCGTTACTAGGCTCAAGAGAGCCAGGTTGGTGAGTCCTTGTTCTAAAGCACCTACCGTTACTAGGCTCAAGAGAGCCAGGTTGGTGAGTCCTTGTCCTGAAGCACCTCCCGTTACTAGGCTCAAGAGAGCCAGGTTGGTGAGTCCTTGTTCTAAAGCACCTACCGTTACTAGGCTCAAGAGAGCCAGGTTGGTGAGTCCTTGTCCTGAAGCACCTCCCGTTACTAGGCTCAAGAGAGCCAGGTTGGTGAGTCCTTGTCCTGAAGCACCTACCGTTACTAGGCTCAAGAGAGCCAGGTTGGTGAGTCCTTGTCCTGAAGCACCTCCCGTTACTAGGCTCAAGAGAGCCAGGTTGGTGAGTCCTTGTCCTGAAGCACCTACCGTTACTAGGCTCAAGAGAGCCAGGTTGGTGAGTCCTTGTCCTGAAGCACCTACCGTTACTAGGCTCAAGAGAGCCAGGTTGGTGAGTCCTTGTCCTAAAGCACCTACCGTTACTAGGCTCAAGAGAGCCAGGTTGGTGAGTCCTTGTCCTGAAGCACCTACCGTTACTAGGCTCAAGAGAGCCAGGTTGGTGAGTCCTTGTCCTGAAGCACCTCCCGTTACTAGGCTCAAGAGAGCCAGGTTGGTGAGTCCTTGTTCTAAAGCACCTACCGTTACTAGGCTCAAGAGAGCCAGGTTTGTGAGTCCTTGTCCTAAAGCACCTACCGTTACTAGGCTCAAGAGAGCCAGGTTGGTGAGTCCTTGTTCTAAAGCACCTACCGTTACTAGGCTCAAGAGAGCCAGGTTGGTGAGTCCTTGTCCTGAAGCACCTCCCGTTACTAGGCTCAAGAGAGCCAGGTTGGTGAGTCCTTGTCCTGAAGCACCTACCGTTACTAGGCTCAAGAGAGCCAGGTTGGTGAGTCCTTGTTCTAAAGCACCTACCGTTACTAGGCTCAAGAGAGCCAGGTTGGTGAGTCCTTGTCCTAAAGCACCTACCGTTACTAGGCTCAAGAGAGCCAGGTTGGTGAGTCCTTGTTCTAAAGCACCTACCGTTACTAGGCTCAAGAGAGCCAGGTTGGTGAGTCCTTGTCCTGAAGCACCTCCCGTTACTAGGCTCAAGAGAGCCAGGTTGGTGAGTCCTTGTCCTGAAGCACCTACCGTTACTAGGCTCAAGAGAGCCAGGTTGGTGAGTCCTTGTCCTGAAGCACCTCCCGTTACTAGGATCAAGAGAGCCAGGTTGGTGAGTCCTTGTCCTGAAGCACCTACCGTTACTAGGCTCAAGAGAGCCAGGTTGGTGAGTCCTTGTCCTGAAGCACCTACCGTTACTAGGCTCAAGAGAGCCAGGTTGGTGAGTCCTTGTCCTAAAGCACCTACCGTTACTAGGCTCAAGAGAGCCAGGTTGGTGAGTCCTTGTCCTGAAGCACCTACCGTTACTAGGCTCAAGAGAGCCAGGTTGGTGAGTCCTTGTCCTGAAGCACCTCCCGTTACTAGGCTCAAGAGAGCCAGGTTGGTGAGTCCTTGTTCTAAAGCACCTACCGTTACTAGGCTCAAGAGAGCCAGGTTGGTGAGTCCTTGTCCTAAAGCACCTACCGTTACTAGGCTCAAGAGAGCCAGGTTGGTGAGTCCTTGTTCTAAAGCACCTACCGTTACTAGGCTCAAGAGAGCCAGGTTGGTGAGTCCTTGTCCTGAAGCACCTCCCGTTACTAGGCTCAAGAGAGCCAGGTTGGTGAGTCCTTGTCCTGAAGCACCTACCGTTACTAGGCTCAAGAGAGCCAGGTTGGTGAGTCCTTGTTCTAAAGCACCTACCGTTACTAGGCTCAAGAGAGCCAGGTTGGTGAGTCCTTGTCCTAAAGCACCTACCGTTACTAGGCTCAAGAGAGCCAGGTTGGTGAGTCCTTGTTCTAAAGCACCTACCGTTACTAGGCTCAAGAGAGCCAGGTTGGTGAGTCCTTGTCCTGAAGCACCTCCCGTTACTAGGCTCAAGAGAGCCAGGTTGGTGAGTCCTTGTCCTGAAGCACCTACCGTTACTAGGCTCAAGAGAGCCAGGTTGGTGAGTCCTTGTCCTGAAGCACCTCCCGTTACTAGGCTCAAGAGAGCCAGGTTGGTGAGTCCTTGTCCTGAAGCACCTACCGTTACTAGGCTCAAGAGAGCCAGGTTGGTGAGTCCTTGTCCTGAAGCACCTACCGTTACTAGGCTCAAGAGAGCCAGGTTGGTGAGTCCTTGTCCTAAAGCACCTACCGTTACTAGGCTCAAGAGAGCCAGGTTGGTGAGTCCTTGTCCTGAAGCACCTCCCGTTACTAGGCTCAAGAGAGCCAGGTTGGTGAGTCCTTGTCCTGAAGCACCTACCGTTACTAGGCTCAAGAGAGCCAGGTTGGTGAGTCCTTGTCCTAAAGCACCTACCGTTACTAGGCTCAAGAGAGCCAGGTTGGTGAGTCCTTGTCCTAAAGCACCTACCGTTACTAGGCTCAAGAGAGCCAGGTTGGTGAGTCCTTGTCCTGAAGCACCTACCGTTACTAGGCTCAAGAGAGCCAGGTTGCTGAGTCCTTGTCCTGAAGCACCTCCCGTTACTAGGCTCAAGAGAGCCAGGTTGGTGAGTCCTTGTCCTGAAGCACCTACCGTTACTAGGCTCAAGAGAGCCAGGTTGGTGAGTCCTTGTCCTAAAGCACCTACCGTTACTAGGCTCAAGAGAGCCAGGTTGGTGAGTCCTTGTCCTAAAGCACCTACCGTTACTAGGCTCAAGAGAGCCAGGTTGGTGAGTCCTTGTCCTAAAGCACCTACCGTTACTAGGCTCAAGAGAGCCAGGTTGGTGAGTCCTTGTCCTGAAGCACCTCCCGTTACTAGGCTTGAAGCATCCACAATATAATATCCAACAGAATCAGAATTTCTATCATTTTCACATATGTGTATGGGGTGACTTCATGGGATCCCCATTGCGTGTTCACTTGTCCCATACTTATGTGTATTGGGTGATTTCCATGGGATCCCCATTGCGTGTTCACTTGTCCCATACACAATGAAATACCACTACTCCAAGAGATAACTATTGCTCTGTGGTGTTTTTTCTAGGTCGTTAAGTCGGTAGATATCCCCTTGACGGAACAAGATAAGATAGATTTAATGAGGAATCCCAGGTAGATACGGGGGGAGTTTTTGCTGTAGTTACTATAGCTGCATACTAGACTTAAGTACCAGGGGTGGGAAGTACAGTGTACTCTGAAGGAGGGGTGGAAGTGGGAAGTACAATGCCTGCACTCTGGAGGAGGGGTGGAAGTGGGAAGTACAGTGCCTGCACACTGAAGGAGGGATGGAAATGGGAAGTACAGTGCCTGCACTCTGGAGGAGGGGTGGAAGTGGGAAGTACAGTGCCTGCACTCTGGAGGAGGGGTGGAAGTGAGAAGTACAGTGCCTGCACTCTGGAGGAGGGGTGGAAGTGGGAAGTACAGTGCCTGCGCTCTGGAGGAGGGATGGAAGTGGAAAGTACAGTGCCTGACTGTTAAGGACAGCAGGATCAGGATTAGACCCTGTTGTCCTCAGGATTACCCCCTGTTGTCCTTAGGATTAGATCCTGTTGTCCTCAGGATTTGATCCTGTTGTCCTCAGGATTAGACCCTGTTGTCCTTAGGATTAGATCCTGTTGTCCTTAGGATTAGATCCTGTTGTCCTCAGGATTAGATCCTGTTGTCCTCATGATTAGACCCTGTTGTCCTCAGGATTAGATCCTGTTTTTCCTCAGGATTAGATCCTGTTTTTCCTCAGGATTAGATCCTGTTTTTCCTCAGGATTAGATCCTGAAGACATCAGGAGGCATTTGGTAGGTCATTGTAAATAAAAAATAATGGACCAAGGACGCTACCTTGCGGCACCTCTGTTGATAGTTTGTGTTAACGAGTCAGTAGCATTGATATCACATGATAACGTCTGTAGGTAAGGTAATTACAGTGTGCCTTCTGCTTCCATAATGTTGTAGTTTCAGAAGCAAGTTGTTGTGGTCTGTAGGTGTCCCGTAGCTCGTCTGGTAACGCACTCAGCTCACACATTGGGGTCCATGGTTCAATCTCCGGTATGGGTGACAACATTAGGACGTGTTTTCTTAAGACACCTGCTCTGTCTGTTCACTTATAAGTAAAATAGATACCTGGGTGTTAGTCGACTGGTGTGGGTCGTATCCTGGGGACAAAATTAACGAAATTTGTCCGAAATGCTCTGCATAACAAGGGACTTTCTATATAGTAGTATGCCATTGATGTCATCTGTAGTCTGTATACCTTGTACTTGTAGAAATAAAGACATTATTATTATTATTATTATTATTATTATTATTATTATTATTATTATTATTATTATTATTATTATTATTATTATCAGATTAGGTGGGATATTCGATAGCTCTGATCAGAACATGTCAAGATATCTTATTAATGAAAATAAGATACCAGATATACTAAGCAAATTTCCTAAATTTGCTTGTAACAGATAAGTGAACTGTAGATATGTAGATATAAATCCATATGTATTCCTTTTAACCCTTTGGGGCCTAGTTCCTAGGCCTTTTGTGTATCCATATGCTCTTGCGCTACCGTCCACAGGATGGATATGGGGTGCACAATAAACTAGCCACTTCGGTGGCAAAATCTAAAGTCTAATCTGCCTGAGACCAGGATTTCTGAGTGTCGGTATTTCTGGTATCCCTCTTTATATCTGGGTACTTGCTGGTATGTATACCTAGAGTATACCTGTAGAGAGTTCTGGGGATCAACGCCCCCGCGGCCCAGTCTGTGATCAGGCCTCATGGTGGACCAGGGCCTGATCAACCAGGCTGTTACTGCTAGCCGCATGCAGTCCAACGTATGACCCACAGCCCGGCCGGTCAGGTACTGACTTTAGGTGTCTGTCCAGTGCCAGCTTGAAGACTGCCAGGGGTCTGTTGGTAATCCCCCTTATGTATGCTTGGAGGCAGTTGAACAGTCTCGGGCCCCTGACACTTATTGTATGGTCTCTTAACGTGCTAGTGACACTCCTGCTTTTCATTGGGGGGATGTTGCATCGTCTGCCAAGTCTTTTGCTTTCGTAGTGAGTGATTTTCGTGTGCAAGTCTAGGATTTTCCAAGTGTATATAATCATGTGTCTCTCCCGCCTGCGTTCCAGGGAATACAGGTTTAGGAACCTCAAGCGCTCCCAGTAATTGAGGTGTTTTATCTCCGTTATGCGCGCCGTGAAAGTTCTCTGTACATTTTCTAGGTCGGCAATTTCACCTGCCTTGAAAGGTGCTGTTAGTGTGCAGCAATATTCCAGCCTAGATAGAACAAGTGACCTGAAGAGTGTCATCATGGGCTTGGCCTCCCTAGTTTTGAAGGTTCTCATTATCCATCCTGTCATTTTTCTAGCAGATGCGATTGATACAATGTTATGGTCCTTGAAGGTGAGATCCTCCGACATGATCACTCCCAGGAAAGCGCTTCGAGTTTCACTATTCTTTCACACTGGTTGTTCTATATAAGTAAGTTTATTCAGGTATACACAAATACAGTTACATAGATCATCATACATAGCAACATATGTGTAGAGAACTTAGAATAATCCAAAAAGTCAGACAAAGTAACTTATTTCCATTGGGGTCCTTTCAACATAGAAGAGAGGAGCTTACGACAACGTTTCGGCCCGACTTAAGAACATAAGAAAGAAAGGAGGATCACTGCAGCAGGCCTGTTGGCCCATACTAGGCAGGTCCTTTACAATTCATCCCACTAACGAAACATTTTCCCAAACCCAGTCCTCAATGCTACCCAAGAAATAAGCTCTGATAACTCTGAGGAAATGGTATGGTGATACCGACAAGATGTGGAAAAAGACACTTATGTACAGTTCAGGACATTTATTAAAGGAAACGTTTCGCCACGAGTGGCTTCTTCAGTCCTAATACAGCTTGGGCCATTTACAAGTCGAACCGAGACGTCGTCGTAAGCACCTCTGTGTGGGATATTTCTTTCACCCCTGAAACTATTCGCCTGCCTAGCAGGCTTCACACGAGTACAAGGAAAGACGGTGTGCTGTTAGCTTCTAGCGGGTACTTCAACGTTATCATTGAGGATACAAGAAGATAGAGTTGCGGGTAAACATGATAAGACATTTATGATTATATCTTCAGATTCTCCCTCAAGGGAGGTTCCTTGATGCTGGTGACGGGCTCTTGATCTAGGGAATTGGATCTATGCTCCAGTTCCCTGAATTAACCCTGAATACCTTCCATCCCCCCACAGGCGCTATATAATCCCCATGCTAATAATAATTGCCTTTAAATTATTATTATTATTATTATTATTATTATTATTATTATTATTATTATTATTATTATTATTATTATTATTGTTATTATTATTCTATTTAGGTGGTTATTGATTATGGAAGTATATTAGAGACTTAGGGAATGTTAATACGTTATGTACCTGTTCACCTAGTAGTAAGTAGGTACCTGGGTGTTAGTCTCCGTAGCTGGGTTGGTAGCGCACTCAGCTCACACGTTGATGTCCGTGGTTCGATCCCCGGTATGGGTGGAAACATTGGGTGTTTCCATAAGACACCTGCTCTCCATATTCACCCAGCAGTAAGTAGGTACCTGGGTGTTAGTGGACTGGTGTGGGTGGCATCCTGGGTGTTAGTGGACTGGTGTGGGTGGCATCCTGGGTGTTAGTGGACTGGTGTGGGTCACATCCTGGGTGTTAGTGGACTGGTGTGGGTGGCATCCTGGGTGTTAGTGGACTGGTGTGGGTGGCATCCTGGGTGTTAGTGGACTGGTGTGGGTGGCATCCTGGGTGTTAGTGGACTGGTGTGGGTCACATCCTGGGTGTTAGTGGACTGGTGTGGGTCACATCCTGGGTGTTAGTGGACTGGTGTGGGTGGCATCCTGGGTGTTAGTGGACTGGTGTGGGTCACATCCTGGGTGTTAGTGAACTGGTGTGGGTCACATCCTGGGTGTTAGTGGACTGGTGTGGGTCACATCCTGGGTGTTAGTGGACTGGTGTGGGTCACATCCTGGGTGTTAGTGGACTGGTGTGGGTCACATCCTGGGTGTTAGTGGACTGGTGTGGGTCACATCCTGGGTGTTAGTGGACTGGTGTGGGTCACATCCTGGGTGTTAGTGGACTGGTGTGGGTCACATCCTGGGTGTTAGTGGACTGGTGTGGGTCACATCCTGGGTGTTAGTGGACTGGTGTGGGTCACATCCTGGGTGTTAGTGGACTGGTGTGGGTCACATCCTGGGTGTTAGTGGACTGGTGTGGGTCGCATCCTGGGTGTTAGTGGACTGGTGTGGGTCACATCCTGGGTGTTAGTGGACTGGTGTGGGTCGCATCCTGGGTGTTAGTGGACTGGTGTGGGTCACATCCTGGGTGTTAGTGGACTGGTGTGGGTCACATCCTGGGTGTTAGTGGACTGGTGTGGGTCACATCCTGGGTGTTAGTGGACTGGTGTGGGTCACATCCTGGGTGTTAGTGGACTGGTGTGGGTCACATCCTGGGTGTTAGTGGACTGGTGTGGGTCACATCCTGGGTGTTAGTGGACTGGTGTGGGTCACATCCTGGGTGTTAGTGGACTGGTGTGGGTCACATCCTGGGTGTTAGTGGACTGGTGTGGGTCACATCCTGGGTGTTAGTGGACTGGTGTGGGTCACATCCTGGGTGTTAGTGGACTGGTGTGGGTCACATCCTGGGTGTTAGTGGACTGGTGTGGGTCGCATCCTGAGAACAAAACTGACCTAATTTGCAGGAAATGCTATACATAACCCGGGACTTACTATGTAGTATGTCATAGGTGTCAGCTATGGTCTGTATAAGTTGTATCATGTACTGGTAGAAATAAAGATTATTATTATTACACCTGTTGTCTCTGTTCACCTAGAAGTGAGCAGTCCCTGTTGTACCTATTCTTAAAACTATGTATGGAGTCTACCTCCACCATTTGTTCAAAATCATCTCACTTTCCGACAACCCTGAGGCTGAAGAAATACTTCCTAACATCCGTGTGATTAATCTGTGTCTGTAACTTACAGCTGTGCCCCCGGATACCTGTTTTCCGCCTCTCACATAGCCTGTCCTTGTCTGCCATATCAATTCCTCTGCGTATTTTTCATGTTGTTACATGTCTCCCCAGGTCCTATACTTTCTACACTTACTCCAGTGCCTTAGCGGCGTGCGTGCGCAGTAACACCCATTTACCTAACGAACACTTCACCTAACGAACACTTCAGAAGAACACTTCAGACGAACACTTCACCTAACGAACACTTCACCTAACTAACACTTCAGATGAACACTTCAGACGAACACTTCAGATGATCACTTCAGACGAACACTTCACCTAACTAACACTTCAGATTGATGTCCGCCTGGAGCCTTGCAGTGTCTGCAATGGAAGACACTGTCATGCAGATTCGGGTGTCATCTGCAAAGGAAGACACGGTGCTGTGGCTGACATCCTTGTCTATGTCAGATATGAGGATGAGAAACAAGATGGGAGCTAGTACTGTGCCTTGTGGAACAGAGCTTTTCACCGTAGCTGCCTCGGACTTTACTCTGTTGACTACTACTCTCTGTGTTCTGTTTGTGAGGAAATTATAGATCCATCGACCGACTTTTCCTGTTATTCCTTTAGCACGCATTTTGTGCGCTATTACGCCATGGTCACACTTGTCGAAGGCTTTTGCAAAGTCTGTATATATTACATCTGCATTCTTTTTGTCTTCTAGTGCATCTAGGACCTTGTCGTAGTGATCCAATAGTTGAGACAGACAGGAGCGACCTGTTCTAAACCCATGTTGCCCTGGGTTGTGTAACTGATGGGTTTCTAGATTGGTGGTGATCTTGCTTCTTAGGACCCTTTCAAAGATTTTTATGATATGGGATGTTAGTGCTATCGGTCTGTAGTTCTTTGCTGTTGCTTTACTGCCCCCTTTGTGGAGTGGGGCTATATCTGTTGTTTTTAGTAACTGTGGGACGACCCCCGTGTCCATGCTCCCTCTCCATAGGATTGTAAAGGCTCGTGATAGGGGCTTCTTGCAGTTCTTAATGAACACGGAGTTCTATGAGTCTGGCCCTGGGGCAGAGTGCATGGGCATGTCATTTATCGCCTGTTCGAAGTCATTTGGCGTCAGGATAACATCGGATAGGCTTGTGTTAACCAAATTCTGTGGCTCTCCCATAAAAAAATCATTTTGATCTTCGACTCTCAGTCTGGTTAGCGGCTTGCTAAAAACTGAGTCATATTGGGACTTGAGTAGCTCACTCATTTCCTTGTTGTCATCTGTGTAGGACCCATCTTGTTTAAGTAGGGGCCCAATACTGGACGCTGTTCTCGACTTTGATTTGGCATAGGAGAAGAAATACTTTGGATTTCTTTCGATTTCATTTATGGCTTTTAGTTCTTCCCGCGATTCCTGACTCCTATAAGATTCCTTTAGCTTAAGTTCGATGCTTGCTATTTCTCTGACCAGTGTCTCCCTACGCATTTCAGATATATTGACCTCTTTTAGCCGCTCTGTTATTCTTTTCCGTCGCCTGTAAAGGGAGCGCCTGTCTCTCTATTTTACATCTACTCCTTTTTCTTAGAGGAATAAGCCTTGTGCATACATCGAGTGCCACCGAGTTAATCTGTTCTAGGCATAAGTTGGGGTCTGTGTTGCTTAGTATATCTTCCCAGCTTATATCGGTTAGGACTTGGTTTACTTGGTCCCACTTTATGTTTTTGTTATTGAAGTTGAATTTGGTGAATGCTCCCTCGTGACTAGTCTCATTATGTCGGTCTGGGGCTCCACGCATACATGTCTGAACCTCAATTATGTTGTGATCTGAGTATATTGTTTTTGATATGGTGACATTTCTTATCAGATCATCATTGTTAGTGAAGATGAGATCTAGTGTATTCTCCAGTCTAGTAGGCTCTATTATTTGCTGGTTTAAATTGAATTTTGTGCAGAGATTTAAAAGCTCGTGTGAGTGTGAGTTTTCATTAGAGCTGCCTCCTGGTGTTATTACTGCAACAATATTGTTTGCTATATTCCTCCATTTTAGGTGCCGTAAGTTGAAATCCCCCAGGAGCAAGATGTTGGGTGCAGGAGCTGGAAGATTTTCCAGACAGTGATCAATTTTTAACAGCTGTTCCTGGAATTGCTGGGATGTTGCATCCGGAGGCTTGTAGACTACCACAATGACTAGGTTTTGGTTCTCGATCTTTACTGCTAAAACTTCCACTACATCATTTGAGGCATTTAGCAGTTCTGTGCAAACAAGTGACTCTGCAATGTACAGGCCAACCCCCCCCCCCTTTGCCTGTTCACTCTGTCACATCTGTATAGGTTGTAACCTGGGATCCATATTTCGTTGTCCAAGTGATCCTTTATGTGGGTCTCAGTGAAAGCCGCGAACATTGCCTTTGCCTCTGCAAGCAGTCCACAGATGAAAGGTATTTTGTTGTTTGTTGCTGGCTTTAGACCCTGTATATTTGCAAAGAAGAATGTCATCGGACTGGTGGTATTGACTCACGAAATCGTAATGACACGATTGCAAACAAACCATACCCCGGCTGGGATTGAACCCGCGGTCAGAGAGTCTCAAAACTCCAGCCCGTCGCGTTAGCCACTGGACCAGCTAGCCACAATAAGATTCATCCAACTAGGAATATTTCTACACCATAGGAAGGTTAGCACAGGCACCACTGTGACCACAAATGCAAGTTTTTACAGACGAATCTCCAGCTAGCGTGGCCGTGACGAACTCTAGCTCAAGTCCCTTCACTGCCGTCAACATGACTCACGAAATCGTAATGACACGATTGCAAACAGTGGTGCCTGTGCTAACCTTCGTATGGTGTAGAAATATACCTAGTTGGAGGAATCTTATTGTGGCTAGCTGGTCTAGTGGCTAACGCGACGGGCTGGAGTTTTGAGACTCTCTGACCGCGGGTTCAATCCCAGCCGGGGTATGGTCTGGTGGTATTGTTGGTACTGGGGGGGGGGATTTTTTTTCCGGCATTAGTATCTGTATCTGTTGGTTTGGAGTGGAGGCCATCGACTGTGGTTCCACTCCAGGAATGACTGGATTTGGTGTACGATTTCTGCCATTTCCTGCCAGTTTTTTTTCCTTCCTGGCACTAAAAAACCTCTCCCTCTTGAGTGGCTGTGGATACCCAGGTTTTCCCATGGCCTGGATGTTTTGTATCTTTTTGTCCCCTTTAGATGGTGTGCCTGGCAATTTAAGTTATAGCACAGTCTTTCCTGTACTGAAGAGGTACACATTTCAGGGTGAAAAAGCTTACAGGAAAGGAGTTTGCATTTTCCTGTTGTCATATGGGCACGACATTTTCTAGGGTGGTCATAGTTGCACGTCCCGTCTGTTTTTCCAGATTTCCCATGTCTGCAGATACCAAGTGCATAGTATGTGCACAGGCTTGGTTTCCGTTTGTATACCTTGTACATGTACTTGTATACCTTGTACATGTACTTGTATACCTTGTACATGTACTTGTATACCTTGTACATGCACTTGTATACCTTGTACATGTACTTGTATACCTTGTACATGTACTTGTATACCTTGTACATGTACTTGTATACCTTGTACATGTACTGGTATACCTTGCACATGCACTTGTATACCTTGTACATGTACTTGTATACCTTGTACATGTACTTGTATACCTTGTACATGTACTGGTATACCTTGTACATGTACTTGTATACCTCACCTATGCTATTTGTGCTTGGAGATCAACTGCAGCAACACACCTAAAGCCAATAATAACCCAACAAAAAGCTGCAGTAAGAATAATCACTAAATCCCATCCCTGGCAACACACCCCCCCACTCTTCACAGACCTAAACTTACTCCCTGTTCAGTACATCCACACTTACTACTGTGCAATCTACATCTACAGGGCCTTAAACTCTAATATCAACCTTGACCTAAAACGCTTTCTTGATAGTTGTGACAGAACCCACAGGCATAACACCAGACACAAATATCTCTACGACATTCCCCGTGTCCGACTAAACCTTTACAAAAATTCAATGTATGTCAAAGGCCCTAAAATCTGGAATACCCTACCTGAGAACTCTAGAAGTGCAGACACATTCATCACCTTCAAAACTACCATTAGAAAACATCTTATCTCCCTGATACACCCCGTCAACTAACTACACGAATACCACCTAGTGGTTCACACTTACACTCACTCACTCATTTGACCATAAACAGAAATATTAATCTCAATCTTAACATAATGAATCCTGTGATATTCCAATACTGAAACTATGTACTGTGCCAAAACAAAAGCATTCCCATTGCTAAACTCACAAACTAGTATTTAGTCACTTAGCCATAATACCAACTTACCTCATAATTTGTAATATTTTAAAATTAAGAATTAAACTAAGTCTGCCCGAAATGCCTAGCCATGCTAGGTGTTCTAGTAGTACACACTGTAATACCTAGCCATGCTAGGTGTTCTAGTGGTACTGTAATACCTAGCCATGCTAGGTGTTCTAGTGGTACTGTAATACCTAGCCATGCTAGGTGTTCTAGTGGTACACTCTGTAATGCCTAGCCATGCTAGGTGTTCTAGTGGTACACTCTGTAATACCTAGCCATGCTAGGTGTTCTAGTGGTACTGTAATACCTAGCCATGCTAAGCGTTCTAGTGGTACACTCTGTAATACCTAGCCATGCTAGGTGTTCTAGTGGTACACTCTGTAATACCTAGCCATGCTAGGTGTTCTAGTGGTACACTTTGTAATCACTAATTTACAACATGTAAACCACACAATAACCAAATTTCTGTAAGCTCAGCATTGTAATCCCTATACAGAATAAACTTTGAATTTGAATTTGAATTTGAATTTGTACATGTACTTGTATACCTTGTACATGTACTGGTATACCTTGTAAATGTACTTGTATACCTTGTACATGTACTTGTATACCTTGTACATGTACTGGTATACCTTGTACATGTACTTGTATACCTTGTACATGTACTTGTATACCTTGTACATGTACTTACATACCTTGTACATGTACTGGTGTACCTTGTACATGTACTTGTATACCTTGTACATGTACTTGTATACCTTGTACATGTACTTGTATACCTTGTACATGCACTTGTATACCTTGTACATGTACTTGTATACCTTGTACATGTATTTGTATACCCTGTACATGTACTTGTATACCTTGTACATGTACTTGTATACCTTGTACATGTACTTGTATACCTTGTACATGTACTTGTATACCTTGTACATGTACTTGTATACCTTGTACATGTACTTGTATACCTTGTACATGTACTTGTATACCTTGTACATGTACTTGTATACCTTGTACATGTACTTGTATACCTTGTACATGTACTTGTATACCTCGTACATGTACTTGTATACCTTGTACATATACTTGTATACCTTGTACATATACTTGTATACCTTGTACATGTACTTGTATACCTTGTACATGTACTTGTATACCTTGTACATGCACTTGTATACCTTGTACATGTACTTGTATACCTTGTACATGTACTTGTATACCTTGTACATATACTTGTATACCTTGTACATATACTTGTATACCTTGTACGTGTACTTGTATACCTTGTACATGTACTTGTATACCTTGTACATGCACTTGTATACCTTGTACATGTACTTGTATACCTTGTACATGTACTTGTATACCTTGTACATGTACTTGTATACCTCGTACATGTTTACCTGGAGTTTACCTGGAGAGAGTTTCGGGGGTCAACGCCCCCGCGGCCCGGTCTGTGACCAGGCCTCCTGGTGGATCAGCGCCTGATCAACCAGGCTGTTGCTGCTGGCTGCACGCAAACCAACGTACGAGCCACAGCCCGGCTGATCAGGAACTGACTTTAGGTGCTTGTCCAGTGCCAGCTTGAAGACTGCCAGGGGTCTGTTGGTAATCCCCCTTATGTGTGCTGGGAGGCAGTTGAACAGTCTCGGGCCCCTGACACTTATTGTATGGTCTCTTAACGTGCTAGTGACACCCCTGCTTGTATACCTTGTACATATACTTGTATACCTTGTACATATACTTGTATACTTTGTACATGTACTTGTATACCTTGTACATGTACTTGTATACCTTGTACATGTACTTGTATACCTTGTACATGTACTTGTATACCTTGTTCATATACTTGTATACCTTGTACATGTACTTGTAGTAAATAAAGATATTATAGCTTCAGATTTAGATTATAGTTGACAGTAAGTAATTACAATAAAGGTTTGCAGTGCACAGGGAGCCACTAGCATTCTTAGGTATTACGGACTATATATGTACATATATGTACTTATTATTGTGATGTGATCCTCTCTTCAATGTAAATAACTCAGTTTACATTATTCCTGTTGTATTTCCTTTTGCTGTAACTGAGTTTCAGTTAGAAGTTATAATTATGACTGAGTTCTACTGTGACTTACAGCTAGTGTAATAATAAGATATTACAACTACCTCAGTGGAAATAAATCACTTTATCTGACTGTTTTTGGGGGTTAAAGGTAATTTACACATGTCACAATGCTTGGTAATTGTATTTATGTGGAAATAAATCACATAGAAAGTCTTAGATTTTTTTGGGTTATCATGGAGGGCCAATTATAATGCATAATAATTGTATTTATCTGTACCTGTGAACAAATAAACTTATCGACTTTTTTGGGTTATCCTATATAGTCTACACATATCTTACTATATAGTAACATATGTGTATGCAGAACAACTTTAGATTTAGATTAGATTTAGAAAAACCATTGAAAAAATAGTGAAATTCCAAATTCTTTTGTTATTTCTAACACAGTTCCTTGATAATGTGAAAAATTACGAATGTGCTTAGACTTTCACAATTTTTTCACAGTTGTTGCTCTGCAAATGTGTAATTAGGTGGAACTGTATCTAAAATCAAAATAATCTTAGGTAATTTGATGTTATTGAAAGAAAATTTGAAGTCAGCCGGTCATCTACCACAGTTGTGTAAAAATCTTCTTTACAGCCAAAATATAGACATCCAACTCCACCAATATATCAACACTTGTAGTAGTCATATTTTCTGACCACAATGAGACAAAATTTCCACCCTAGGTATCAGGAAACAGAATTAATTACACATTTTTTATACATTACAACTCATGGTGTTGTGACCAACATCTCCAACACCAACAATAACAACAACTCTCCTGTCTCCATTATTTCCTCAGTATGTACCATAATAATCACTCTTTTAACTCTTTTATCCACTGAATAATACATAAATTGGGCCTATTTTTTCATGTAGGCTATATTTGAAGGGGTTTAATTACTCTATGTAACTTAATGACCCAAAAAAACCTGTCAGGTGATACCTGATGTTCCATTATTTTCGTTTTTTCTTCAGATGTTTTATTTTTTCAATGAATTTGTCTTTTATTTATGAATATGATGTAAAAATTAACTCATGTGCTTTGTTTTATGTGTTGGAACTATGAAGAATTGAGTTTAAATTGAAGAAATAAGAGCTAGTATATACCAGGACCCTAATGTAGGACCACAGTGGAAATAAGTCAAGGACCACAGTGGAAATAAGTCAAGGACCACAGTGGAAATAAGTCAAGGACCACAGTGGAAATAAGTCTTGGAGCACAGTGGAAATAAGTCAAGGACCACAGTGGAAATAAGTCAAGGACCACAGTGGAAATAAGTCAAGGACCACAGTGGAAATAAGTCAAGGACCACAGTGGAAATAAGTCAAGGACCACAGTGGAAATAAGTCAAGGGCCACAGTGGAAATAAGTCAAGGGCCACAGTGGAAATAAGTCAAGGACCACAGTGGAAATAAGTCAAGGACCACAGTGGAAATAAGTCAAGGACCTCAGTGGAAATAAGTCAAGGACCACAGTGGAAATAAGTCAAGGACCACAGTGGAAATAAGTCAAGGGCCACAGTGGAAATAAGTCAAGGACCACAGTGGAAATAAGTCAAGGACCACAGTGGAAATAAGTCAAGGACCACAGTGGAAATAAGTCAAGGACCACAGTGGAAATAAGTCAAGGGCCACAGTGGAAATAAGTCAAGGACCACAGTGGAAATAAGTCAAGGACCACAGTGGAAATAAGTCAAGGGCCACAGTGGAAATAAGTCAAGGACCACAGTGGAAATAAGTCAAGGACCACAGTGGAAATAAGTCAAGGACCACAGTGGAAATAAGTCAAGGACCACAGTGGAAATAAGTCAAGGACCACAGTGGAAATAAGTCAAGGACCACAGTGGAAATAAGTCAAGGACCACAGTGGAAATAAGTCAAGGACCACAGTGGAAATAAGTCAAGGACCTCAGTGGAAATAAGTCAAGGACCTCAGTGGAAATAAGTCAAGGACCATAGTGGAAATAAGTCAAGGACCATAGTGGAAATAAGTCAAGGACCACAGTGGAAATAAGTCAAGGACCACAGTGGAAATAAGTCAAGGACCACAGTGGAAATAAGTCAAGGACCACAGTGGAAATAAGTCAAGGACCACAGTGGAAATAAGTCAAGGACCACAGTGGAAATAAGTCAAGGACCACAGTGGAAATAAGTCAAGGATCACAGTGGAAATAAGTCAAGGACCACAGTGGAAATAAGTCAAGGACCACAGTGGAAATAAGTCAAGGACCACAGTGGAAAATAAGTCAAGGACCACAGTGGAAATAAGTCAAGGACCACAGTGGAAATAAGTCAAGGACCACAGTGGAAATAAGTCAAGGACCACAGTGGAAATAAGTCAAGGATCACAGTGGAAATAAGTCAAGGACCTCAGTGGAAATAAGTCAAGGACCACAGTGGAAATAAGTCAAGGACCTCAGTGGAAATAAGTCAAGGACCTCAGTGGAAATAAGTCAAGGATCACAGTGGAAATAAGTCAAGGACCACAGTGGAAATAAGTTAAGGATCACAGTGGAAATAAGTTAAGGATCACAGTGGAAATAAGTCAAGGACCACAGTGGAAATAAGTTAAGGATCACAGTGGAAATAAGTCAAGGACCACAGTGGAAATAAGTTAAGGATCACAGTGGAAATAAGTCAAGGACCACAGTGGAAATAAGTTAAGGATCACAGTGGAAATAAGTCAAGGACCACAGTGGAAATAAGTCAAGGACCACAGTGGAAATAAGTCAAGGACCTCAGTGGAAATAAGTCAAGGATCACAGTGGAAATAAGTCAAGGACCTCAGTGGAAATAAGTTAAGGATCACAGTGGAAATAAGTCAAGGACCACAGTGGAAATAAGTTAAGGATCACAGTGGAAATAAGTCAAGGACCACAGTGGAAATAAGTTAAGGATCACAGTGGAAATAAGTCAAGGACCACAGTGGAAATAAGTTAAGGATCACAGTGGAAATAAGTCAAGGACCACAGTGGAAATAAGTTAAGGACCACAGTGGAAATAAGTCAAGGACCACAGTGGAAATAAGTCAAGAACCCCATTAAAAATAAGTCAAGGACCACAGTGGAAATGAGTTAAGGACCACAGTGGAAATAAGTCAAGAACCCCATTAAAAATAAGTCAAGGACCACAGTGGAAATGAGTTAAGGACCACAGTGGAAATAAGTCAAGAACCCCATTAAAAATAAGTCAAGGACCACAGTGGAAATAAGTCAAGAACCCCATTAAAAATAAGTCAAGGACCATGGTGGAAATAAGTTAAGGACCACAGTGGAAATAAGTCAAGAACCCCATTAAAAATAAGTCAAGGACCACAGTGGAAATAAGTCAAGGACCACAGTGGAAATAAGTCAAGAACCCCATTAAAAATAAGTCAAGGACCACAGTGGAAATAAGTCAAGGACCACAGTGGAAATAAGTTAAGGACCACAGTGGAAATAAGTCAAGGACCCCATTGAAAATAAGTCAAGGACCACAGTGGAAATAAGTTAAGGACCACAGTGGAAATAAGTCAAGAACCCCATTAAAAATAAGTCAAGGACCACAGTGGAAATAAGTCAAGGACCACAGTGGAAATAAGTCAAGGACCACAGTGGAAATAAGTTAAGGACCACAGTGGAAATAAGTCAAGAACCCCATTAAAAATAAGTCAAGGACCTCAGTGTAAATAAGTCTTGGAGCACAGTGGAAATAAGTCTTGGAGCACAGTGGAAATAAGTCAAGGACCACAGTGGAAATAAGTCAAGGACCACAGTGGAAATAAGTCAAGGACCACAGTGGAAATAAGTCAAGGACCACAGTGGAAATAAGTCAAGGACCACAGTGGAAATAAGTCAAGGACCACAGTGGAAATAAGTCAAGGATCACAGTGGAAATAAGTCAAGGACCACAGTGGAAATAAGTCAAAGACCACAGTGGAAATAAGTCATTGTGTCTGACCTTTTTTGGGTTATCCTGGGTAATTTACACATATCCTACTATATATGATAATTATATTTATGTGTACTTACTAAGAAACCTTACAGCTGTACTTATTGAAAAAAAAAAATTATTATCTTAATTTTAAATGCAAAATACGTTCATTTATTGCAAAATAAATCACAATAATAAAATAGTCAACAGTAATAAAATATTCAGTAATAAACAGGCGACGGAAAAGAATAACAGAGCGGCTAAAAGAGGTCAATATATCTGAAATGCGTAGGGAGACACTGGTCAGAGAAATAGCAAGCATCGAACTTAAGCTAAAGGAATCTTATAGGAAACCAACCATACCCCGGCCGGGATTGAACCCGCGGTCAGAGAGTCTCAAAACTCCAGACCGTCTAGTGGCTAACGCGACAGTCTGGAGTTTTGAGATTCTCTGACTGCGGGTTCAATCCCGGCCGGGGTATGGTTTGTTTGCAATCGTGTCATTACGATTTCGTGAGTCATCTTATAGGAGTCAGGAATCGGGGGAAGAACTAAAAACCATAAATGAGATCGAAAGAAACCCAAAGTATTTCTTCTCCTATGCCAAATCAAAGTCGAGAACAACATCCAGTATTGGGCCCCTACTTAAACAAGATGGGTCCTACACAGATGACAGCAAGGAAATGAGTGAGCTACTCAAGTCCCAATATGACTCAGTTTTTAGCAAGCCGCTAACCAGACTGAGAGTCGAAGATCAAAATGAATTTTTTATGAGAGAGCCACAGAATTTGGTAAACACAAGCCTATCCGATGTTATCCTGACACCAAGTGACTCCGAACAGGCGATAAATGACATGCCCATGCACTCTGCCCCAGGGCCAGACTCATGGAACTCCGTGTTCATCAAGAACCGCAAGAAGCCCCTATCACGTGCTTTTACCATCCTATGGAGAGGGAGCATGGACACGGGGGTCATCCCACAGTTACTAAAAACAACAGACATAGCCCCATCCCACAAAGGGGGCAGTAAAGCAATAGCAAAGAACTACAGACCAATAGCACTAACATCCCATATTATAAAAATTATTTAAAGGGTCCTAAGAAGCAAGATCCCCACCCACCTAGATTCCCATCAGTTACACAACCCAGGGCAACATGGGTTTAGAACAGGTCGCTCCTGTCTGTCCCAACTACTGGATCACTACGACAAGGTTCTAGATGCATTAGAAGACAAAAAGAATGCAGATGTAATATATATAGATTTTGCAAAAGCCTTCGACAAGTGTGACCATGGCGTAATAGCACACAAAATGAGTGCTAGAGGAATAACAGGAAAAGTTGGTAGGTGGATCTATAATTTCCTCACAAACAGAACACAAAGAATAGTAGTCAACAGAGTAAAGTCCGAGGCAGCTACGGTAAAAAGCTTTGTTCCACAAGGCACAGTACTCGCTTTCATCTTGCTTCTCATCCTCATATCTGACATAGACGAGGATGTCAACCACAGCACCGTGTCTTCCTTTGCAGATGACACCCGAATCTGCATGACAGTGTCTTCCATTGCAGACACTGCAAGGCTCCAGGCGGACATCAACCAAATCTTTCAATGGGGTGTAGATAACAATATGAAGTCCAACGATGAGAAATTTCAGTTACTCCGATATGGTAAACATGAGGAAATTAAAACTTCATCAGAGTATAAAACAAATTCCAGCCACAAAATACCAGAGCGAAAAACCAACGTCAAAGACCTGGGAGTGATCATGTCGGAGGATCTCACCTTCAAGGACCATAACATTGTATCAATCGCATGTGCTAGAAAAATGACAGGATGGATAATGAGAGCCTTCAAAACTAGGGATGCCAAGCCCATGATGACACTCTTCAGGTTGCTTGTTCTATCTAGGCTGGAATATTGCTGCACACTAACAGCACCTTTCAAGGCAGGTGAAATTGCTGACCTAGAAAATGTACAGAGAACCTTCATGGCGCTCATAACGGAGATAAAACACCTCAATTACTGGGAGCGCTTGAAGTTCCTAAACCTGTACTCCCTGGAATGCAGGCGGGAGAGATACATGATTATATACACCTGGAAAATCCTAGAGGGACTAGTACCGAACTTGCACACGAAAATCACTCACTACGAAAGCAAAAGACTCGGCAGACGATGCAACATCCCCCCAATGAAAAGCAGGGGTGTCACTAGCACATTAAGAGACCATACAATAAGTGTCAGGGCCCCGAGACTGTTCAACTGCCTCCCAGCACACATAAGGGGGATTACCAACAGACCCCTGGCAGTCTTCAAGCTGGCACTGGACAAGCACCTAAAGTCGGTTCCTGACCAGCCGGGCTGTGGCTTGTACATTGGATTGCATGCAGCCAGCAGTAATAGCCTGGTTGATCAGGCTCTGATCCACCATGAAGCCTGGTCACAGACCGGGCTGCGGGGGCGTTGACCCCCGGAACTCTCCAGGTAAACTCCAGGTAATAATAATGCCTGAAAAATAATCTAACATGTGTAATTTAAAATTAATTTGATATGGTATGAATGTGGCTCCTTTTTTTGATGTGCTTTTTACTCCAGACACTAAAACCTGGCTAAAATAAGATATGTTTGAATTTTCAACCCTGGAGGGTTAGCCGCCCAGGATAACCCAAGAAAGTCAGTGCATCGTCAAGGACTGCCCTGCTGGCAAGACAGTAATGGAGTGAGTGATGGTGAAAGTGTTTCTTCTTTTTTTAGCCTCCCTGCATCAGTGGGAAACAGCCGGTGTGGTAAAAATATAAATATGAGGGTGCATTGATGTTAGTGAAGAACTCTTGACAGAAGGATCAACTTGATGTGCCTCACATTCCCCACATGCTGCACGACTCCCAGTGGAGTTAGCAATCTCCTGTGAATATAATAATAATAATTTTTACAGTTTGGAGGGATATGTTGTGTATCTTTATATGTGTATGCTTCTAAACTGTTGTGTTCTGAGCACCTCTGCAAAAACAGTGATAATGTGTGAGTGTGGTGAAAGTGTTGAATGATGATGAAAGTATTTTCTTTTTGGGGATTTTCTTTCTTTTTTTGAGTCACCCTGCCTCGGTGGGAGACGGCCGACTTGTTGAAAAAAAAAAAAATTTTTTTACAGCACTGATACATCAGTTTTAATTCAACACATTTTTGTACATTTCAGATGATAGTTGGATTCAGTTTAAAGCTGGTGCTGGCAGTAATATGAGGCGCTCCTGCCAGCCATGTGAACAATATCACTAGCAGCACATTTAAACGGAAGAAAATTTTTGTGAGACATAACTTACAAGGGTGACACAACTCTTACCAAAGGGAATAAAGCTTTGTTACAAAAGAACGTACGGCACTCGGTGGTAAAATGATGAGCGCTCAGCTTCTTCCCTCAAATGTAGAAGCCTCGAAAATGCTAGAGGCTGCGCTACAGCAGATGGATGGCATCATAGCAGGTAAATACAACATTTTGCACTATGCTGCTGTGTTAATGATGCTGATGGAGGTGTCTTTCATTTACGGAAATTCAGTAATCTTTTCTAAGATAAAAGCTGTAATACTGGACCCTTTTTTTTTTATTGTGTGTGAACAAAAGTAGTAAACTTATAACAGTTCTGTGACTGTAAACTTTCATGATAAAGCTTTATAATACTGTATATCCAGTTTTATAATTTTGTAATGAATTGATAGGCGTAACCCACTGGACCAGCTGTTGAAGAGGTCAATAATGTAGCTTCCATGAGTGAGGGTGAATCTGTGTTCAACACTTCTGTTAAGATTGGGATACCTTTCACAACCTCCTACCTGACCCTCATACCATCACTATCACTTGTTACCATTATTAATACTGCTAACACACTATCACAGATCAATATTGTAACTTTCTTGAGTGAGGGTGTATCTGCAGACTGTGACCAACACTTGTTAAGATTGGGATACCTTTCACAGCCTCCTACCTGACCCTCATACCATCACTATCACTTGTTACCACTATTAATACTGCTAACACACTATCACAGATCAATATTGTAACTTTCTTGAGTGAGGGTGTATCTGCAGACTGTGACCAACACTTGTTAAGATTGGGATACCTTTCACAGCCACCTACCTGACCCTCATACCATCACTATCACTTGCTAGCACAATTAACCCTTCTACTGTCCAAACGTACATCTACGTTTTCATGCGTAGCACTCCGACCTTGATTTTCTCCACAAGAAAGCATGTAAAAAAATGTAGATCTATGTTTGGAGCGCTACACGAGCGAACGTAGAGCTACGTTTGGACAGTTTAAGAGTTAATGCTGCAATCACTGCTAACACCCTGTTAGAGATCAATATTGTAACTTTCTTGAGTGAGGGTATCTGCAGACTGTGACCAACACTTTTTGTGGGATACCTTTCACAGCCTCCTACCTGACCCTCATACCATCACTATCACTTGCTACCACTATTAATACTGCAGTCACTGCTAACACACTGTCGGAGATCAATATTGTAACTTTCTTGATTGAGGGTGTATCTGCAGACTGTGACCAACACTTTTGTTAAGATTGGGATACCTTTCATAGCCTCTACCTGATCCTCATACCATCACTGTCACTTACTACCACCATTAATACATGTACTGCCATCACTGCCTCTGCTACTGCCATTAATACTGCCATCACTGCCTATGCTATCTCCATTAATACTGCCATCACTGGCTCTGCTATCTCCATTAATACTGCTAACACTGCCCCTGCTGCCACCATCACCAACTGTCTATCACCTATCTAACCATTATGCCACTGCTAACACCTGCCAGCACCACTGACACTGCCATCAATTCTACTACCACCAGCTGATTGTCTCCCTTATGGTAAGGCATAGGCATATGCAGTGCTGATAAATAAAGATTAATGTCAGGTAGAATAAGAGAAAGGAAAACAGAGAATGAGAGAGGGAATATGTGAAAGAATGGAGGAGGAAGAGAGGGAATGCATGAGAGAATAAGAGGGTGAGATGGAGAGAGGTGTACCTCTCTCTGGTGAGTACTGCGCATGTATTGTATTTATTTTTTTAATAATAATAATCTATTTCTACGAGTATATGTACAACATATACAGACCATAGCTGACATCAGTGACACTCTGTAGAAATGCCTTTCTTATGCAGAGCACTTCGGGCAAATTAGGTCAATTTTGTCCCCAGGATGCAAGCCACATCAGCCGACTAACACCTATTTTACTGCTAGGTGAACAGGGACAGCAGGTGTCTTCAGGAAACACCCTAATGTTGTCACCCATACCGGGGATCAAACCACAGACCTCAGTGAGAGTGCTATCAACTCATCTATGGGACACCCCAAAATGAACCACAATTAAATACAGAATAGAGTATTCCCAGTGCTCGACTGTAGACTAGATAGAATCATAGTTTACGAGTGCTCTTTACTGATTATGTTTAATACTATAATTATTTCCAACAGCCTGCTGGTGGGCCTCTACCAGGTATGATATTTTCTCTAGGCCTTTTATAATGCTGATGTTGCCGCTTGTACAGTGGACCCCCGCCTTATGATATTATTTAATTCCAGAAGTCTGTTCGGGTGCCATTACCGACCGAATTTGTTCCCATAAGGAATATTGTGAATTAGATTAGTCTGTTTCAGACCCCCAAAAATACATGTACAAAAGCACTTACAAAAATACACTTACATAATTGGTTGAGTTGGGAGTTGATCGTAAGGCGGGGGTCCACTGTATATAAATAGTAGTTCGTAATTTTATGCAAAGAAATTATAAGCTATTAATGAGCATGAATTTGCACAGAATGTGCTTTATTATTGCAAAATATTAGTTTATAAATGTTGAATAATATATTAAATATCAATAATGTATTTTTTATTTGCTGTAATGTATATCAAATATTAATTTTAATAATGTGTACATATGTATTGTATGGTATTTTCCTGCATATAAGGCGCGCTTTTTTTTTCCCACAAAAGTCTTGGAAAATCATCCTGTGCCTTATATGCTTAAGGGTAGGCTCTGTACTAGGCTTTAGCAGTTGTTTACAAACATTACGTTACAATTGATTGGAAACATCTCATATACAAATTTTATTTCTTTTCAAAGTATACAGTGTGAGATTTACACATTATAAAGTATTGTTAAGCAGGAAGAAAGCCACTAGCATGCCTGAGCATTTTGGGCAGACTAATACTATTGTTTACACACTACTCAAAACTAGACAGGTTATGGAGTAGTAAATTTAAATTTTTCATTATTTTACACTGATACAAACAAGAGGTAGCCAAAAATTTTTACAGTTAAGGTTTATATGCTCATGTGCCTTATATGCCAGAAAATACTTTGTACTAGATTTGATCTGTGATGAGAGGCATCATTTTTTATGATTACCTCACAGATTGTGGCAGTAGTTTTCTGGAGCTATGTTAAATTTCCTTGTGGTGTTGGTCTCCCGCCAACACAATTAACTTGTTGAGTAAAGAAAACGTGCAGCTAATGCGACATTTTATTGTGGCAACGTTTTGCTCTCGATGAGCTTGATGAAGCTCCTGGAGATTGTAACTTGTCCTTTAACCCAACATATTGTTGGGTAGGAGACGGCTGACTTGTTGAAAAAAAAAAAAAAATTGTTGGTAATTCAACCAACACAGCTGGGCTGCCAATTTTAGCAGCCCAGCACAACCCAGCACAACCCAGCACAGCCCAGCACAACCCAGCACAGCCCAGCACAACCCAGCACAGCCCAATTCATTATCTACATTTTAAAGGGATTATCAAATTATCTTTGAATACTGTCGGGGGTTTAAGCCAGTTATCATTAATTGTTGTTTCAATATATCAGTTTTGCAAAACTATAGTTGCTGCCTGTCACTCCATTTTGAAATGAAAAAATACTTTTACATATATCTAAATTTTCAGATTTGTTCCAACTGTGGAAGATTCAACAAATGTTTTGCTAGCACCAATAGTTGTCTTAACTAGGCTTAAAACCTTTGATTTCTTCATTTTTGGTGTGAAGCCACAGTGACTTCCAGTCATTAATGCTGCAGTCACACCTTTTTTTTTTTTTTTCAACAAACCGACCATTTCCCAACGAGGTTACTCAAAAAAGAAGAAAAGTACTTAACCCTCATTCACTCCATCACTCTCTTGCCAGTTGAAAACTGCATATATCCCCACCCCTACTTGTTTATAACCTATAATTTGATAGGAGTGAATGGAGACAAATGGTTTTTAATACTTGACATGATGTTGGAGTGTAAGCAAGGTAACATTTATGAAGGGGTTCAGGGAAACCGGCAGGCCGGACTTGAGTCCTGGAGATGGGAAGTACAGTGCCTGCACTCTGAAGGAGGGGTGTTAATGTCGCAGTTTAAAAACTGTAGTGTAAAGCACCCTTCTGGCAAGACAGTGATGGAGTGAATGATGGTGAAAGTTTTTCTTTTTTGGGCCACCCTGCCCTGGTGGGAATTGGCCAGTGTGTTAATATATTATTTATTATTATTATTATTATTATCACACTGGCCGATTCCCACCAAGGCAGGGTGGCCCGAAAAAGAAAAACTTTCACCATCATTCACTCCATCACTGTCTTGCCAGAAGGGTGCTTTACACTACAGTTTTTAAACTGCAACATTAACACCCCTCCTTCAGAGTGCAGGCACTGTACTTCCCATCTCCAGGACTCAAGTCCGGCCTGCCGGTTTCCCTGAACCCCTTCATAAATGTTACTTTGCTCACACTCCAACAGCACGTCAAGTATTAAAAACCATTTGTCTCCATTCACTCCTGTCAAACACGCTCACGCATGCCTGCTGGAAGTCCAAGCCCCTCGCACACAAAACCTCCTTTACCCCCTCTCTCCAACCTTTCCTAGGCCGACCCCTACCCCGCCTTCCTTCCACTACAGACTGATACACTCTTGAAGTCATTCTGTTTCGCTCCATTCTCTCTTCATGTCCGAACCACCTCAACAACCCTTCCTCAGCCCTCTGGACAACAGTTTTGGTAATCCCGCACCTCCTCCTAACTTCCAAACTACGAATTCTCTGCATTATATTCACACCACACATTGCCCTCAGACATGACATCTCCACTGCCTCCAGCCTTCTCCTCGCTGCAACATTCATCACCCATGCTTCACACCCATATAAGAGTGTTGGTAAAACTATACTCTCATACATTCCCCTCTTTGCCTCCAAGGACAAAGTTCTTTGTCTCCACAGACTCCTAAGTGCACCACTCACTCTTTTCCCCTCATCAATTCTATGATTCACCTCATCTTTCATAGACCCATCCGCTGACACGTCCACTCCCAGATATCTGAATACATTCACCTCCTCCATACTCCCTCCCTCCAATTAATTAAGTGTGCACTCCATGGGGAAGTGGAACAATATTCTTCCTTCGTAAGCCAAGCATGTTGTAAGAGGCGACTAAAATGCTGGGAACAAGGGGCTAGTAACCCCTTCTCCTGTATATACAGTGGACCTCCAGTTTATGATATTATTTCATTCCAGAAGTATGTTCAGGTGCCAGTACTGACCGAATTTGTTCCCATAAGGAATATTGTGAATTAGATTAGTCCATTTCAGACCCCCAAACATACACATACAAACGCACTTACATAATTGGTCGCATTGGGAGCTGATCGTAAACCGGGGGTCCACTGTATTACTAAATTTAAAAAGAGAAACTTTTGTTTTTCTTTTTGGGCCACCCTGCTTCAGTGGGATGCAGCCGGTTTGTTGAAAGAAGAAGAATAATTAAGTGTGCAGCAGTTCAATCCTTGTTACCTAAGTATAATACAGTACAAGGGCTCCTCAACTTATGATTGTTTGACTTATGATATTTCAACTTTACGATGGTGCAAAAGTAGTTACCGCATTTCGCGGTTTATTAGATGCATTTTTTTTTTCCATAAAATGTCTCCAAAAACCACCCTGCGTTCTATAAACTGAAGGTTAGTGATGGAGCTATAAGTTTGGGGTGTGGAGTGGGCTGTAGATCTCCCAGTGACGTCCGATGCCGAGCCATTGAAACTAAAACAAGTCTTAAAAGCCGTGTCTTATAAACTGCAAAATACGGTACTTTGGATATGAATCTTAAGATACTTACCCAGCATGAAGGTGGCAAGTCCCTAACTTGTATACATTTTGTTTTAACTTTTCAATACTGGTACAGTGGACCCCCGCTTAACGATCAGCTCCCAATGCGACCAATTATGTAAGTGTATTTATGTAAGTACGTTTGTACGTGTATGTTTGGGGGTCTGAAATGGACTAATCTACTTCACAATATTCCTTATGGGAACAAATTCGGTCAGTACTGGCACCTGAACATACTTCTGGAATGAAAAAATATCGTTAATCGGGGGTCCACTGTATTTAGTTAAAGTAATTATTTGTTTATTGACTTATTCAGTGACAGTAGTTATTTTATTTATTTATTTAGCATATATTCATGCAGAACAAGCCACACAGGAATGGAAATCCTTAGCTCAAGATCTTTCACACTCTTCATGTGTCATCAGGAGCAATGCAGTGTTGCAAGGCTAGTATTAGATTGTAGGAGGACAAATTCTCTCTGAGGCAAGGCAGAAGTGTAAGACTTTTCGCTAATACATTGATTTTCAGTCATAACCACTTATTCAGACTTCCTACGATAAATACATTCACATCAGTTTGTGTGCGGCCAGCAGTAACACCCTGGTTGATCAGACCCTTATCCACCACGAGGCCTAGTCTCAGACTAAGCCATGGGGGGCATTGACCCCCTAAACCCTCTCCAGGTATACCCCAGGTATACCACTCACTACTAGCTAAGGATGAAAATATTTCAGGGTAAGTAGTGTGTGTACTGTATATGCATTTTTTAGGCCTGACTCTATTGCTGACTTAACCCCTTCAGGGTCCAAGACCAAAATCTGAAGTGGTGCTCCAGTGTCCAAGAAATTTTGAAAAAAAAAAAAAAAAAAAATTCTTACAGAATTAAAGAGCATATTTTTGTGAAGGTAATAAGACAAAAAAAAAATTTCTGATCAGTACTTACCGAGAAGTTTGTCCAAAATGACCTGGTGGCGGCAACATCAGCGATTTCCACATACGCGCATTACTTTATTTAGCAGTTTTTGTAGTTTTTTCTTTTCTTTTCCAATTTCTTTTCTTTCCCTACTAACATTTGGGGCCTGAGAGACCAATACTGTATATAATGTATATATATAAACTCACTGTATTGAACACAATAACCGCACTAAAGTTATTATCATATTATTGTTTACCACTGTTGTTTATTACAATAAACATGCACAAATCTTGTATAATACTAATGTTCTATCATATATTTACATATTTACAATCACTGGACATGGTTTTAGAACTGCTGGAGCTTGTGGAACTCCTTGAAACAAGGCACCATGCACAGAGGCACCTTACATTCCTCACGCATAAACCGAGTGTCTTTGCGTCTTTGTTGCCGTCGTTTTGTTTGTGCACAGACGATGCATCTCTTCTGAGCAAATTTCTTCTGAGTTGAAGGAAGCTATATTATGAAATGATCACCTTCCCTCCTCAAACGCTTGGGTATATCCTGAGGAGTTTGAGGACCTAGTTGTATAGCAGGTGTTGCTACCTGGTACTTCATTATGAGTTGTCTGACAACAGACAAACAAAATTCACCATACGGTGGTCTGTTGCCAGTCTTCATATGGTATATATTATATGCATTGAGCATTGAAATGTCCATGAGATGGAAGAAAAGTTTCATGTACCACTTGTAACTTTTACGAACACAGTCAACAAAACCAATCTGCATGTCATATTTGTCAACCAAGTGCATGTTTTGTGTATAATCAATCACTGTCACTGGTTTTCGAATACGTTCATTAGTCACTCGATCAACTTTGCCACTGTCTTGCATTTCATTACGGTGAATGGTTGTCAACAATGTGACATCTCGTTTGTCATGCCACCGTAGTGCCATGACGTCATTGGCAGTAAACACCTGCACATCATCACCACGAGCACCTGCGTTGAGCCTGGGCATATGTTTACGATTAGAACGCACTGTGCCACACACATCTGTCTTGTTCACTCGCAAGAAATCACTGAGTAATGGGCTTGTGTACCAGTTATTGGTATATAATGTATGCCCCTTACCAAGATAAGGTGCCATCATGCTTCTCACTACGTCACCTGAGATACCCAATAACATCTTGGTATCTTTCAATGTTTTACTTCCCGTGTATACAACAATATCCAATACCAGGCCACTGTCACAGTCACAGAGTACAAACAGTTTTATACCGAAGCATTTCCTCTTGCTCGGTATATACTGCTTGAATGACAACCTACCTTTGAACAAAATCAAAGACTTGTCAATTACAAGATTCTTGAATGGATAAAAGTACATGCTGAACTTTTGTTTGAGATACATAAAAACATTTCTTATCTTGTATAACCTGTCACTTCTGTCAGGCCTGGTTTTGTCAGAGAAGTGCAACATACGTAACAGTAAGATAAACCTGTTCACTGGGATGATTTCACTGAAGACCGGGGTAGAAATTAGCCGATATGTGGACCAGTATGCTTTTATATTATGCTTATAGACATGAGGCATAAGCATTATTGTTGCAAAAAGCAAATACATTTCTGCAACAGTCGTCTCTTTCCACCTGTGTAGTCTTGACTGTGGTGATATGATCGTATTTGCCATGGTGTACTCAAAATACTTGTTACTTTCCCTGACAATAGTTTCCATCAAGGGCTGGTCAAAGAATAATTCAAAGAATTCCAGTTCATTTGCAGTGTTTCCAAGGGAACAAGTTGGTAGAATTCCACTTTGAGAGTCATCAAAGTGGTGGGACTTGGGAACATATTGGGATTTTGCTGCCAATCCCAGATACGGTTTGCTGGTGGATACTGGACATCATAGGCTGGTTGTGCGGGTAGTTGTGGTTGTGGTTGTGGTGGGCTGGTGGCTGACGCTCCGCTTTGTCCTTGAGCATGGGTCCCAGCCTGGGCTGGTGAGTCACGCATGGCCGTGGCACTACCATCACCACTACCACCATCTAGTGATGCCTGTGGTCTATCCATGCCAAGTGTAGCCACATCATCCTCACTGTCACTATCTATACCTGGTGTAGGGCCACGGGATGCACTCCGGGATGTACTCCGTCCCCTGGGCACGGCATAGGGTACACTACCCGAGCGCATGCGGCGACATACATATTTAAGTAAGTAAGTAAGTAAGTTTATTCAGATATACACAGATACAGTTACATAGAATTATCATACATAGCAGCATATGTGTAGAGAACCTAGGATAACCCAAAACAGTCAGACAGAGCAATAAAATCACAATCCACATCACTATCATCATGATTACTGAAGTCAGAGGCCTGGCCACGCGAAAATAATAGTTTTCTCTTTCGTTGAGGTACAACCGACCGTGACTGATGAGTGCCCACACCAGAGGTAGAAGGTTGAGGATCGTCAGGGTTTTCTCACTATTATCGATATCCTGGTCATTCCTTTCGGTCATTAACTGATCAAAGCCAAAGAATTTGTCTTCATTTCCACTTCCATCACTGTCAGAACTATCAGATAGGAACAGGAGAGTCCCAATTTTCCTTGGAGTGAGAGCTGCCTTGCGACAAGGCACGGTGAACAAGGGTAACTGAGCCGGCGTTCCCACAATGCTATGCGGGTGCCTAGATTTTTTATTTATGGCGCACACCCACCACGCAGACCCGTTCTCTCACATGTAGGCCCATGAGCATTTTCACGCTAAATTTGATGGCGCTAGAATTTTGGCATAGATCTACGGTTTGGACACTCAATGTGAAGCCGTAGATCTACAGGACGGACCCTGAAAGGGTTAATATATGATAGTGTAAACATGTCATCAGACTTTTATATGTATTTGAAAGTGAAAAAAGTTATGATTCACTTTACAGCATTTTTCACTGATAATGTGTTTACTCTATCATATATGAAGTGCTCTGTGCAACTAGCTATAAAAAAAGCATTTAAAAAGTTAAATATACAGTACATACAGTACATACAATACGTTCCAAGCCTTAGCACGAATGCCAAAACCACAGATCCGGGGTTCTGCCGTGCTTACCTTAAATTATGGCGCCAGTAACCCTTTCCTCATTCGTTTGTTGTATAAAAACAAGAAAAGCGGTAAAAGCACCGAACATAATGAACAGTGGCTCAATTGAAAGCCAATGAAAACATGGAACACCGAAAACAGGTGCTGTATATCTGGTGCACTACTGTACCACCCATTCAACAGGTGCTGTATATCTGGTGCACTACTGTACCACCCATTCAACAGGTGCTGTATATCTGGTACACTACTGTACCACCCATTCAACAGGTGCTGTATATCTGGTACACTACTGTACCACCCATTCAACAGGTGCTGTATATCTGGTACACTACTGTACCACCCATTCAACAGGTGCTGTATATCTGGTACACTACTGTACCACCCATTCAACAGGTGCTGTATACCTGGTACACTACTGTACCACCCATTCAACAGGTGCTGTATATCTGGTACACTACTGTACCACCCATTCAACAGGTGCTGTATACCTGGTGCACTACTGTACCACCCATTCAACAGGTGCTGTATACCTGGTGCACTACTGTACCACCCATTCAACAGGTGCTGTATATCTGGTGCCCTACTGTACCACCCATTCAACAGGTGCTGTATACCTGGTGCACTACTGTACCACCCATTCAACAGGTGCTGTATACCTGGTGCACTACTGTACCACCCATTCAACAGGTGCTGTATATCTGGTGCCCTACTGTACCACCCATTCAACAGGTGCTGTATATCTGGTGCCCTACTGTACCACCCATTCAACAGGTGCTGTATATCTGGTGCCCTACTGTACCACCCATTCAACAGGTGCTGTATATCTGGTACACTACTGTACCACCCATTCAACAGGTGCTGTATACCTGGTGCACTACTGTACCACCCATTCAACAGGTGCTGTATACCTGGTGCACTACTGTACCACCCATTCAACAGGTGCTGTATATCTGGTGCCCTACTGTACCACCCATTCAACAGGTGCTGTATATCTGGTGCACTACTGTACCACCCATTCAACAGGTGCTGTATATCTGGTGCCCTACTGTACCACCCATTCAACAGGTGCTGTATATCTGGTGCACGACTGTACCACCCATTCAACAGGTGCTGTATATCTGGTACACTACTGTACCACCCATTCAACAGGTGCTGTATATCTGGTACACTACTGTACCACCCATTCAACAGGTGCTGTATATCTGGTGCACTACTGTACCACCCATTCAACAGGTGCTGTATATCTGGTACACTACTGTACCACCCATTCAACAGGTGCTGTATATCTGGTACACTACTGTACCACCCATTCAACAGGTGCTGTATATCTGGTGCCCTACTGTACCACCCATTCAACAGGTGCTGTATATCTGGTACACTACTGTACCACCCATTCAACAGGTGCTGTATATCTGGTACACTACTGTACCACCCATTCAACAGGTGCTGTATATCTGGTGCCCTACTGTACCACCCATTCAACAGGTGCTGTATACCTGGTGCACTACTGTACCACCCATTCAACAGGTGCTGTATACCTGGTGCCCTACTGTACCACCCATTCAACAGGTGCTGTATACCTGGTGCACTACTGTACCACCCATTCAACAGGTGCTGTATACCTGGTGCCCTACTGTACCACCCATTCAACAGGTGCTGTATACCTGGTGCACTACTGTACCACCCATTCAACAGGTGCTGTATACCTGGTGCCCTACTGTACCACCCATTCAACAGGTGCTGTATACCTGGTGCACTACTGTACCACCCATTCAACAGGTGCTGTATACCTGGTGCACTACTGTACCACCCATTCAACAGGTGCTGTATACCTGGTGCCCTACTGTACCACCCATTCAACAGGTGCTGTATACCTGGTGCACTACTGTACCACCCATTCAACAGGTGCTGTATATCTGGTGCCCTACTGTACCACCCATTCAACAGGTGCTGTATGCCTGGTGCACTACTGTACCACCCATTCAACAGGTGCTGTATATCTGGTGCACTACTGTACCACCCATTCAACAGGTGCTGTATACCTGGTGCCCTACTGTACCACCCATTCAACAGGTGCTGTATACCTGGTGCCCTACTGTACCACCCATTCAACAGGTGCTGTATACCTGGTGCACTACTGTACCACCCATTCAACAGGTGCTGTATATCTGGTACACTACTGTACCACCCATTCAACAGGTGCTGTATATCTGGTGCACTACTGTACCACTCATTCAACAGGTGCTGTATACCTGGTGCACTACTGTACCACCCATTCAACAGGTGCTGTATATCTGGTGCACTACTGTACCACTCATTCAACAGGTGCTGTATATCTGGTGCACTACTGTACCACTCATTCAACAGGTGCTGTGTACCTGGTGCCCTACTGTACAACCCATTCAGTAGGTGCTGTATAATCCTTTGGGTTTAGTGCTTTCCCATGACTATAATATTACTGTAATAACCTTGCTGGTAACATATTGAATATCCTCGGGCCTTTAGGTTGATATTGTACTGTAACTAGCATGCATTTTGACCTTAATGTTTCCCCACTTTGCTCTGGACCTGTTTGGTACATTTGTACCTTGATTTCTTCTCAACGAATTACAGTATATATTTAATTTTTATGGAATTGGAATAAATCTGGTAATGTTTTCCCATGAACCTATTACAGTCTCACTCATGTTTGTTTTAACAATACCCTTATAATTCAGATTCAGTGTGTTTATTTCATCATGATACAATCTACTGAGGTGGGTGACATATTTAGGTGTGCATGCAGAAAGCCCCTTAGTATGCAGAGTATTTCAGGCAAACTTAACCCTTAAACTGTCCAAACGTAGCTCTGTGTTCACGTGCATAGCGCTCCAAACATAGATCTATTTTTTTTTTTTTGCATGGGAAAGCATGTAAAACCGAACGTAGATCTACGTTCGGAGCGTTACGCACGTGAATGTAGATCTATGTTTGGGCAGTTTAAGGGTTAAACGTATTTTAAGACTAATAATGCAATGAGTAATTGATCGCTTGTATATATGGTCTCTTAAGTGGTTTTTTCATTATATTTCATAAATAGAAGTGAAATTAACTATGTTTTGTATTAGCAGTAAGAAGAATAAGTCACATTTCACACACTAACTATTCATAATTAACCCAACTTAGAGATTAAACTTTAGACAAAGTTTCAGTCTATCTAGACAGACTGTAATGTCCTCTAAAGTCTAGTATTAATTTGTTGGTTAGTTGTGAATTGTAAACAATACTTGAGTGATATGTAATTTTTGTTGTTTTTCCACTTAGGTACAATATTTGCTTGTTCTGTTGCAGGCACACAGTTAGAACTAGCAAGCCTTCCTGACCGCAGTGTGTCACCTATTCTCTCCACAGTGGAGTTAGCAGAAAAGCTCCGTCATGCAATACAGACATCACAGGTTAGTAATGGATCTATTTACATAAGAATTGTTGTCTTGCATCAAAGTTTTTTTTTTGTTTTACACACCAGCCACATCCCACCAAGACAGGGTGACTTGAAAAGAAAAACTTGAGTTTTTCTTTTTAAATTTAGTAATTTATACAAGCGAAGGGGATGCTAGCCCCTCGCTCTTGCATCAGAGTTGTCTAGACAAAAATCCTTCTGATCATATAGTACATCCAGACTCCAAATTTTCCATCTTTCTTAAGTTGCATACAAATGTCCCTCATTTTATGGGTAGATGTACTCCAACACCATCACCAGCTGTAATAATCTCAAGTCAAGTTATAAACACTTTAATTCTTCATTATACTAACTCTTATTAAATTTTACGATGTCATGGAATATTAGTAAAGAGGCTGTCTTCAACTTTATTGTCTACTTCTGCCATTGCATCATAATAATAATTCATATTGATAAGCACCTCAGCGAAAATCTCATCCTTTTCAACTGCAAAGGGCTTGGGCATACAGCAGGCATGTGTGAGCATGTTAGATAGGAGTGGGTGGAGACAGGTAGTTTTTGGGACTTGACGAGGTGTTGGAGTGTGAGCAGGGTAATATTTTCTGAAGGAATTCAGGGAATCCGGTTAGCCAGCCTTGAGTCCTGAAGGTGGGAAGTACAGTGCTTGCACTCTAAATGAAGGGTTTGGGGTACTTGCTGTTTAGAGGGACATCTAAACTGTCGTATCTGTGCACCTCTGGCAAGACAGTGATAGTGTGAATGATGATGAAAGTGTTTCTTTTTGGGTCACCCTACCTCAGTGAGAGACAGCTAGCCTGTTAAAAAAGATGGTTAATATTATTATTATTTCTATCATTATTCGCTCCCTTAGGATGAGGACGATTCTGATGACATAACAAGAGAAACACGAAGGGTCTTGCTGGAGTGGTTGAAAGGACGACCCAGTGAGGTAAGTACAGCACCCAAGTTCTCTTGAACCTTCCTGGTGGGGTGTACTAGGGCCTTATCACTGGCATATACTGTACACGTGTCTGAGGCTTAATTCATCAGATGCATTTCAGACCTATGGCAGCTGTACATAGATCAGTCAGGTCATCAATTCTCAATAAGAATTTTCAGTACATTTTGCAAACTGCACCAGTTGCACATGGCAATTGTACATTGCATGTATTGAATTACTGATTTAAAAAATAGATCACATAATAGCAAATTTGCATAAAGCAAGGAAAACTTCTATTGTAAAAGTGTATACATTGCTTTATATTGTATTTAACCCTTTGGGGGTTTCGGCCATACTAGTACAGCTTACGACCCAGGGTTTTTGACGTACTAGTACGCCTAAATTCTAGCACCCTCAAATCTAGTGGGAGAAAGCTGGTAGGCCTACATATGAAAGAATGGGTCTGTGGTCAGTGTGCGCAGTATAAAAAAAATCCTGCAGCACACACTGCATAATGAGAAAAAAAAAACTTTGACCGTGTTTTTGGAATAAAACAGCGACTTTGCACTGTATTTTTGTATGGTATTTATTGTTGTATTCTAGTTTTCTTGGTCTCATTTTATAGAATGGAAGGCATATTACAGAAATTGAGATGATTTTCACTGGTTTTACAATGTAAAGTACCTTGAAATTGAAAAAGTAAAGCAAATCATGCCAAGCGTCCAATACACGTCAACTGGTGAGTCTAATATTCTTTCGCAAGTGCGCCAATATTATTTATACCATTTTTTACACTAATGCAGCAGTCTGCATAACAGTAAATCTTCTATTTTTTGTGAGAATAAAAATTCAAAGTGGAAAGCAAAAGAATGTAAGAGGGGCCTTGAGACGTGACTAATGAACAGAGGAAATGCCATTTTAGTGCCAGGAATGTCTTTCTTGTTTATTCTGGACCCTATTCGGAATTGGCATCTTTTGAAATTTGTGTGAAATTGGCAAAATTGCTAAATTCTGACCACTGTATTGGATAGTTGAAATTGGTAAATGGGTGGTTTCTTGCACTCATTCGATAGAAAAAATGGAGTTCTAGCGAAATATTCATGTTTTTATTGACTAGTACAGTGGAATTGGCCGAAAATGGGGCTCAAAGTGGGCAAAATCGCCAATGCGTAAACATCGCCGAGACTGCTAACTTCGCGAGAGCATAATTCCGTAAGTTTTCCATCAAATTTCATACTTTTGGTGTCATTATGATCGGGAAAAGATTCTCTATCTTTTCATAAGAATTTTTTTTTTTTTTTTTTAAATTTGGCCGACCCTGAGAACGAGTCTCGGAGAGGGCCTGTCGACCCTCAAAGGGTTAATTGAACCAAATAAAGATTGATGTATTGCCTAATTAGTATCAGTATTAACATTTGTATACTGATACTAATTAAATAAAGGCAAGTTATAAAAATGAGCGTTTGCCTTGACCATACATGCCATATTGACAAACCCCACCAGGTATGTTCTCTTCCCATTTATATGTCATTTCTCTCCTTGTCGTAGTATTTGTAATGTGATGTTTCCCGTGCTTCTCTTATTATATGCCCTCTGTTGGATGTCTGGATGTTAGAATGATATATCAGCAGGAATTTCTTTGAATCTTGTGTCATATTTGGTACACCATATTGTGTCATATTTGGTACACCATATTGTGTCATATTTGGTACACCATATTGTGTCATGTTTGGTACACCATATTGTGTCATGTTTGGTGACACTATCATATAAGAATGTTATCCCATGTCATGTTTTGTGACACCATCTTATAAGAATGTTGTGTCAAATTTTGTAACACCATCTTAAATGATTGTTGTGATATCTTCATCATAAGACAAAACTCTAATGATTGTAATAGAATCTCAAGAAAATATTCCTTCATGCAACTAGCATCACCAGTATAAAAAAAAAATTGTTTTATATAGACAAACAGGAAGTGGAGCCCCAGGAAGGTCTAAGATTTTTACTCCCAGTGTGTGCATTATTCGAGGTGCAGAAATAAATAATGTTGCAAAAGTCATGTTCTCTATGTAGTAATTCTCATTGAATTTACATTATTGCATACTTGTTGTAGTAAGTCAGGTATTGAGAAATGGTATGGTGATACTGGCAAGATGTGGAAAAAAGATGTTTATAAATTCCCTGAAATGTACATAAGTGTCTTTTGCCACAAGTACGGTATTGATTTCACTCCAAGTTTTAGTCAGTATGTCAAACAAAAAAAATTGTAAGTTTTCAGATTACAGTGGATCCCCGCTTTACGATCAGCTCCCAATGCGACCAGTTTTGTAAGTGTATTTATGTAAGTGCGTTTGTACATGTATGTTTGGGGGTCTGAAATGGACTAATATAATTCACAATATTCCTTATGGGAACAGATTCGTTCAGAAATGGCACCTGAACATACTTCTGGAATGAAATAATATCGTAAGCCGGGGGTCCACTGTATTAATATTTCATTGTTGTGGCATCGAAAAGGAATTATCAGAGACCAACAAGGTAGATAAGATGTACAAATACAATTGCTCCTTGACTTGTGATGGTTCAACTTACGATATTTCAACTTTACAATGGTGCAAAAGCAATTACAGTGGTACCCCGAGTTTCGTACAACTCCCAACTCGAACACTTATGTAAGTGTATTATTGTAAATGCTTTTGTTAGTGTATTTTTGGGGGTCCGAAACGGATTAATCTAATTCACATTATTCCTTATGGGAACAAATTTGTTCGGTAACGGCACTCGAACAGCCTTCTGGAACAAATTATGTACGAAACTTGGGGTGCCACTGTACTTAGGAGATGAACTTAAGATAATTACCCAGTTTGAAGGCAGCAAGTCCATAACTTATATTCATTTATATACATACTTTTCAATACTGGTATTTAGTTACAGTAATTATTTGTTTATTTTATTATTCAGTGACAATAGTTTTTTATTTATCATATGTTCATATTCGACTTATGATATTTTTGACTTACAGTGGAGTCATTGGAATGTGACTCCACGGAATAATGGAGGTGTGCAGGTAGTTTGTTATTGTGATTGTGGCGGATAGAGATGAGACTTTTTTTTGCCATGATTGTAACAATAATAGTTCTGTAACCAGCAGACTTTGTGGGTCATTTCTGAATCATTTGACTCGGTTGATTTCATCTTGTATTTCTGAAGTTGTGTAAATTAAGGGCCATTAAACTGAGTTTATTGCTGTGAGGAAAGACATTGTAGATACAGTTTCTGCTTATAATGTAGTTTAGGCACAAAGTTTGATTGAAAATTATAGAAATTTGTATAACATTGTAGATACAGTTTTGTTCAGTTTCTGCTTATAATGTAGTTTAGGCACAAAGTTTGATTGAAAATTATAGAAATTTGTATAACATCGGTTATTGTACAGTACAGGTATGTACTCTTCACTGAACTACAGAGTTCTGTTCCTAAGAATAGGTTGGTAAGCGAATTGGTCATTAAGTGAGGAGCCGCCCCTTATTGGCATTTCAGGCATACTGTACTGGTAGTGAGTTTGTGTCAGTCATCTTTAAATATTGTTTTATTGTCACATTTGCACCATTTATAATATTTTTAGTGTATTAAAAATAGAACTAGGCATTAAAAAACAATAAAAGAGTTAAACACACATGCAGTACGCTGGTTGGAGAGCTGGCCGTTAAGCAGGTAGGTCATTAAACAGGTAGCCGTCAAACAGGTAGGTCATTAAGTGAGGAGTACCTGTACAGCCTCTCCTCACTTAGCGTCATACTCGTTTACCGATGACTCGGACTTAAGACGGGCTCTCTGACCAGTATTCATACTTAAATAATGTACATTTGAGCTGATTTCCTCTATTCTGTTTATTACAATATACAGTACACTGCTGTATAAACATTTAAAAATATACCAGAAATATTATAAATGGTGCAGAGGTGACATTAAAACAATATCAAAGATGGTCGACACAAACCCACTACCATTATAGTATGCTCCTCACTTAGTGACAAATTCGTTTACCAACATGATCTTAGGAATGGAACTCTGTCGTTAAGTGAGGAGAGGCTGTATTTACAGACGTGAAGCTTGTATTTGGTACAATATTTTGCATAGTGTAGAGCTTTATAATGTCATGCATTATACTATACTGGTGCCATAATTTTTTATAATTCTGTTACTAAGTGGGTGATTGTACTTTTGCTTTGAATTATAAAAATTAAATTCCAATTCAAATTCTTATTTTTTTGCAAAGTTTACAATGTGTGATTTACATCTTTCAACAAACCAGCCGCATCCCACCCAGGCGGGGTGGCCCAAAAAGAAAAACAAAAGTTTCTCTTTTTAACTTTTGTAATGTATACAGGAGAAGGGGTTACTAGCCCTGTGTGATTTACATATTAGAAAATATTGTTAAGCAGAAAGAAAGCCACTAACATGCCTGAGTTTTTCAGGCAGACTAAGCCTACTAATACTTACACAAATAGATTATGGACTGGTAAGTTTTAATTATTAATTATTTTACATTAATTGTTTCTGTACCTTTTAACTGGTCTTTAGGAATGATTATCAGTGACAGGACGTGTTCCAGAAAACTCACCCTAACGATGCAAACTTGCACGTTGTACATAAATTTTCGTTGATTCTGCGCATTGTTGATATCCTGTATTTGTATGTGGGGGCAATGGGCCTCCAACAGCAACAGCCTGGTTGACTAAGCAAGCACCAGATGAGCCTGGCCCATGGCCAGACTCAAAGAGTAGCTATTCTCTTGAAACATTTAAAGGTATTTCAAAGGTATTAGTACTGTAGTTATTCTGGGAAATGTGAATGTTATGTATAAGTCAGGGATAACTACCAGTACAGTAAGTCTTAGCCTAATATCATTTTGTTCAACTTCCTTACAATTCTCCCTTTGTAAACATTTATTCCTTGGTTTAAACGTGTTGCAGTGAGTGCTGAAGGTGCACTCTGCTCCCTCACCTTTTATTCCTTGATTTGGCCTTGTTGCAGTGAGTGCTGAAGGTGCACTCTGTTCCCTCACCTTTTATTCCTTGATTTGGCCTTGTTGCAGTGAGTGCTGAAGGTGCACTCTGCTCCCCTCACCTTTTATTCCTTGATTTAACCTTGTTGCAGTGAGTGCTGAAGGTGCACTCTGCTCCCTCACCTTTTATTCCTTGATTTAACCTTGTTGCAGTGAGTGCTGAAGGTGCACTCTGCTCCCTCACCTTGTATTCCTTGATTTAACCTTGTTGCAGTGAGTGCTGAAGGTGCACTCTGCTCCCTCACGTTTATATCAATTAGCTTCTGATAATTAGTTTCGTTATATATTATTTCTCTTAAAGTTGAAGTTTCTAAAAACTTATTATTGATATTAAGTGAGGATTTGCTCTATTTTGCCAGTGCTATCAATTCAATTACAGTGGACCCCCGACAAACGATCTTTTTTCATTACAGAAGTATGTTCAGGTGCCAGTACTGACCGAATTTGTTCCCATAACGAATATTGTGAAGTAGATTAGTCCATTTCAGACCCCCAAACATACACGTACAAACGCACTTACATAAATACACTTACATAATTGGTCGCATTTGGAGGTGATCGTTAGTCGGGGGTCCACTGTACTTTACAAATGCACATTGAAGGCACATTAATGCTATTTGAGAAATGTTTTTGTTAAAGCGAGATAACCATGGAAGTGTTTTTATAACCATGGTAGTTTTTTATTATTTTTTTTTATTATCACACTGGCTGATTCCCACCAAGGCAGGGTGGCCCGAAAAAGAAAAACTTTCACCATCATTCACTCCATCACTGTCTTGACCATGGTAATAATGTTGGTAGAATTACTGACTATGTTAAGTGAGAGAACATGCATACAACTAATGTGACATTTTACTGTGTAAGTGTTTCACTCTCTAGGAGCTTGATAACGTTGCCACAATAAAATGCCGCATTAGTTGCATCTGTGCCGTTTCACCTAACGTAGATGATCGTTGTACAGGTGGGCTTCGCTTTACGGTGCTCCACTTTATGGCGTTTTGCCAGTGCAGCAGTTTTCAATTATAACCAATCTTTATTTACTTAGACATCCTACAATAAATATATTCACCATAAGGGGGATTACCAATAGACCCCTGGCTGTCTTCAAGAGGGAGCTGGATAGACACCTAAAGTCAGTACCTGACCAGCTGGGCTGTGGTTTGTAAGTTGGTTTGCATGCGGTCAGCAGTAACAGCCTGGTTGATCAGGTCCTGATCTGCCATGAGGCCTGGTCATGGACCAGGCCGGAGGGCGTTGACCCCCAGAAAATCCTCTGGGTATACTCCAGGTGAGGATGAAATAGAATGGAAATAAAATGACTAAGAGGGTGTATAAATCTTTAGTGGAGGGAAGGCGGGGTAGGGGTCAGCCTAGGAAAGGTTGGAGGGAGGGTGGTAAAGAAGGTTTTGTGTGCGAGGGGCTTGGACTTCCAGCAAGCATACGTGAGTGTGTTAGATAGGAGAGAGTGGAAACAAATGGTTTTTAAGACTTGACGTGCTGTTGGAGTGTGAGCAAGATAACTTTTATGAAGGGGTTCAGGGAAACCGGCAGGCCGGACTTGAGTCCTGGAGATGGGAAGTACAGTGCCTGCACTCTGAAGGAGGGGTGTTAATGTTGCAGTTTAAAAACTGTAGTGTAAAGCACCCTTCTGGCAAGACAGTGATGGAGTGAATGATGGTGAAAGTTTTTCTTTTTTGGTCCACCCTGCCTTGGTGGGAGACAGCCGATGTGTTAATAAAAAAAAATTATGTACTGTATATGAATTTAGGTGTAGCTCTATTGCTCACTTAATATATGATAGTGTAAATATGTTATCAGGCATTTATATGCCTGATAACATGTTATCAGGCTTTTATATGCCTGATAACATGTTATCAGGCTTTTATATGCCTGATAACATGTTATCAGGCTTTTAT
>NC_091387.1:4099658-4112158 GCF_038502225.1 Cherax quadricarinatus
ACACAACAACTAGGACAGTAGACAGTCATGAAGATAGTGATGACTGCACCACAACACAACAACTAGGACAGTAGACAGTCATGAAGATAGTGATGACTGCACCACAACACAACAACTAGGACAGTAGACAGTCATGAAGATAGTGATGACTGCACCACCACACAACAACTAGGACAGTAGACAGTCATGAAGATAGTGATGACTGCACCACCACACAACTAGGACAGTGGACAGCCATGAAGATAGTGATGACTGCACCACAACACAACAACTAGGACAGTAGACAGTCATGAAGATAGTGATGACTGCACCACCACACAACTAGGACAGTAGACAGTCATGAAGATAGTGATGACTGCACCACAACACAACAACTAGGACAGTAGACAGTCATGAAGATAGTGATGACTGCACCACCACACAACTAGGACAGTAGACAGTCATGAAGATAGTGATGACTGCACCACCACACAACAACTAGGACAGTAGACAGTCATGAAGATAGTGATGACTGCACCACAACACAACTAGGACAGTAGACAGTCATGAAGATAGTGATGACTGCACCACCACACAACAACTAGGACAGTAGACAGTCATGAAGATAGTGATGACTGCACCACCACACAACTAGGACAGTGGACAGCCATGAAGATAGTGATGACTGCACCACAACACAACAACTAGGACAGTAGACAGTCATGAAGATAGTGATGACTGCACCACAACACAACAACTAGGACAGTAGACAGTCATGAAGATAGTGATGACTGCACCACAACACAACAACTAGGACAGTAGACAGTCATGAAGATAGTGATGACTGCACCACCACACAACAACTAGGACAGTAGACAGTCATGAAGATAGTGATGACTGCACCACAACACAACTAGGACAGTAGACAGTCATGAAGATAGTGATGACTGCACCACCACACAACTAGGACAGTGGACAGCCATGAAGATAGTGATGACTGCACCACAACACAACAACTAGGACAGTAGACAGTCATGAAGATAGTGATGACTGCACCACAACACAACAACTAGGACAGTAGACAGTCATGAAGATAGTGATGACTGCACCACCACACAACAACTAGGACAGTAGACAGTCATGAAGATAGTGATGACTGCACCACAACACAACTAGGACAGTAGACAGTCATGAAGATAGTGATGACTGCACCACAACACAACAACTAGGACAGTAGACAGTCATGAAGATAGTGATGACTGCACCACCACACAACTAGGACAGTGGACAGCCATGAAGATAGTGATGACTGCACCACAACACAACAACTAGGACAGTAGACAGTCATGAAGATAGTGATGACTGCACCACCACACAACTAGGACAGTGGACAGCCATGAAGATAGTGATGACTGCACCACAACACAACAACTAGGACAGTAGACAGTCATGAAGATAGTGATGACTGCACCACTACACAACTAGGACAGTAGACAGTCATGAAGATAGTGATGACTGCACCACAACACAACAACTAGGACAGTAGACAGTCATGAAGATAGTGATGACTGCACCACCACACAACTAGGACAGTAGACAGTCATGAAGATAGTGATGACTGCACCACCACACAACAACTAGGACAGTAGACAGTCATGAAGATAGTGATGACTGCACCACCACAACAACTAGGACAGTAGACAGTCATGAAGATAGTGATGACTGCACCACCACACAACTAGGACAGTAGACAGTCATGAAGATAGTGATGACTGCACCACCACACAACTAGGACAGTAGACAGTCATGAAGATAGTGATGACTGCACCACCACAACAACTAGGACAGTAGACAGTGATGAAGATAGTGATGACTGCACCACAACACAACTAGGACAGTAGACAGTCATGAAGATAGTGATGACTGCACCACCACAACAACTAGGACAGTAGACAGTCATGAAGATAGTGATGACTGCACCACCACACAACTAGGACAGTAGACAGTCATGAAGATAGTGATGACTGTACCACCACAACAACTAGGACAGTAGACAGTCATGAAGATAGTGATGACTGCACCACCACAACAACTAGGACAGTAGACAGTGATGAAGATAGTGATGACTGCATCACCACACAACAACTAGGACAGTAGACAGTCATGAAGATAGTGATGACTGCACCACCACAACAACTAGGACAGTAGACAGTGATGAAGATAGTGATGACTGCACCACCACAACAACTAGGACAGTAGACAGTGATGAAGATAGTGATGACTGCACCACAACACAACAACTAGGACAGTAGACAGTCATGAAGATAGTGATGACTGCACCACAACACAACAACTAGGACAGTAGACAGTCATGAAGATAGTGATGACTGCACCACCACAACAACTAGGACAGTAGACAGTGATGAAGATAGTGATGACTGCATCACCACACAACAACTAGGACAGTAGACAGTCATGAAGATAGTGATGACTGCACCACCACAACAACTAGGACAGTAGACAGTGATGAAGATAGTGATGACTGCACCACAACAACTAGGACAGTAGACAGCCATGAAGATAGTGATGACTGCACCACAACACAACAACTAGGACAGTAGACAGTCATGAAGATAGTGATGACTGCACCACAACACAACAACTAGGACAGTAGACAGTCATGAAGATAGTGATGACTGCACCACAACAACTAGGACAGTAGACAGCCATGAAGATAGTGATGACTGCACCACAACAACTAGGACAGTAGACAGTCATGAAGATAGTGATGACTGCACCACAACAACTAGGACAGTAGACAGCCATGAAGATAGTGATGACTGCACCACAACAACTAGGACAGTAGACAGTCATGAAGATAGTGATGACTGCACCACAACACAACAACTAGGACAGTAGACAGTCATGAAGATAGTGATGACTGCACCACAACACAACAACTAGGACAGTAGACAGTCATGAAGATAGTGATGACTGCACCACAACACAACTAGGACAGTAGACAGTCATGAAGATAGTGATGACTGCACCACAACAACTAGGACAGTAGACAGTCATGAAGATAGTGATGACTGCACCACAACAACTAGGACAGTAGACAGCCATGAAGATAGTGATGACTGCACCACAACAACTAGGACAGTAGACAGTCATGAAGATAGTGATGACTGCATCACCACACAACAACTAGGACAGTAGACAGTCATGAAGATAGTGATGACTGCACCACAACACAACAACTAGGACAGTAGACAGTCATGAAGATAGTGATGACTGCACCACAACACAACAACTAGGACAGTAGACAGTCATGAAGATAGTGATGACTGCACCACAACACAACAACTAGGACAGTAGACAGTCATGAAGATAGTGATGACTGCACCACCACACAACAACTAGGACAGTAGACAGTCATGAAGATAGTGATGACTGCACCACAACACAACAACTAGGACAGTAGACAGTCATGAAGATAGTGATGACTGCACCACAACACAACAACTAGGACAGTAGACAGTCATGAAGATAGTGATGACTGCACCACCACACAACAACTAGGACAGTAGACAGTCATGAAGATAGTGATGACTGCACCACAACACAACAACTAGGACAGTAGACAGTCATGAAGATAGTGATGACTGCACCACCACACAACAACTAGGACAGTAGACAGTCATGAAGATAGTGATGACTGCACCACCACACAACAACTAGGACAGTAGACAGTCATGAAGATAGTGATGACTGCACCATCACAACAACTAGGACAGTAGACAGTCATGAAGATAGTGATGACTGCACCATCACAACAACTAGGACAGTAGACAGTCATGAAGATAGTGATGACTGCACCACAACACAACAACTAGGACAGTAGACAGTCATGAAGATAGTGATGACTGCACCATCACAACAACTAGGACAGTAGACAGTCATGAAGATAGTGATGACTGCACCACAACACAACAACTAGGACAGTAGACAGTCATGAAGATAGTGATGACTGCACCACAACACAACAACTAGGACAGTAGACAGTCATGAAGATAGTGATGACTGCACCATCACAACAACTAGGACAGTAGACAGTCATGAAGATAGTGATGACTGCACCACAACACAACAACTAGGACAGTAGACAGTCATGAAGATAGTGATGACTGCACCACAACACAACAACTAGGACAGTAGACAGTCATGAAGATAGTGATGACTGCATCACCACACAACAACTAGGACAGTAGACAGTCATGAAGATAGTGATGACTGCACCATCACAACAACTAGGACAGTAGACAGTCATGAAGATAGTGATGACTGCACCACAACACAACAACTAGGACAGTAGACAGTCATGAAGATAGTGATGACTGCACCACAACACAACAACTAGGACAGTAGACAGTCATGAAGATAGTGATGACTGCACCACCACACAACAACTAGGACAGTAGACAGTCATGAAGATAGTGATGACTGCACCACAACACAACAACTAGGACAGTAGACAGTCATGAAGATAGTGATGACTGCACCACAACACAACAACTAGGACAGTAGACAGTCATGAAGATAGTGATGACTGCACCACCACACAACAACTAGGACAGTAGACAGTCATGAAGATAGTGATGACTGCACCACAACACAACAACTAGGACAGTAGACAGTCATGAAGATAGTGATGACTGCACCACAACACAACAACTAGGACAGTAGACAGTCATGAAGATAGTGATGACTGCACCACAACACAACAACTAGGACAGTAGACAGTCATGAAGATAGTGATGACTGCACCACCACACAACTAGGACAGTAGACAGTCATGAAGATAGTGATGACTGCACCACAACACAACAACTAGGACAGTAGACAGTCATGAAGATAGTGATGACTGCACCACCACAACAACTAGGACAGTAGACAGTCATGAAGATAGTGATGACTGCACCACAACACAACAACTAGGACAGTAGACAGTCATGAAGATAGTGATGACTGCACCACAACACAACAACTAGGACAGTAGACAGTCATGAAGATAGTGATGACTGCACCACAACACAACAACTAGGACAGTAGACAGTCATGAAGATAGTGATGACTGCACCACCACACAACAACTAGGACAGTAGACAGTCATGAAGATAGTGATGACTGCACCACAACACAACAACTAGGACAGTAGACAGTCATGAAGATAGTGATGACTGCACCACAACACAACAACTAGGACAGTAGACAGTCATGAAGATAGTGATGACTGCACCACCACACAACAACTAGGACAGTAGACAGTCATGAAGATAGTGATGACTGCACCACAACACAACAACTAGGACAGTAGACAGTCATGAAGATAGTGATGACTGCACCACCACACAACAACTAGGACAGTAGACAGTCATGAAGATAGTGATGACTGCACCACCACACAACAACTAGGACAGTAGACAGTCATGAAGATAGTGATGACTGCACCATCACAACAACTAGGACAGTAGACAGTCATGAAGATAGTGATGACTGCACCATCACAACAACTAGGACAGTAGACAGTCATGAAGATAGTGATGACTGCACCACAACACAACAACTAGGACAGTAGACAGTCATGAAGATAGTGATGACTGCACCATCACAACAACTAGGACAGTAGACAGTCATGAAGATAGTGATGACTGCACCACAACACAACAACTAGGACAGTAGACAGTCATGAAGATAGTGATGACTGCACCACAACACAACAACTAGGACAGTAGACAGTCATGAAGATAGTGATGACTGCACCATCACAACAACTAGGACAGTAGACAGTCATGAAGATAGTGATGACTGCACCACAACACAACAACTAGGACAGTAGACAGTCATGAAGATAGTGATGACTGCACCACAACACAACAACTAGGACAGTAGACAGTCATGAAGATAGTGATGACTGCATCACCACACAACAACTAGGACAGTAGACAGTCATGAAGATAGTGATGACTGCACCATCACAACAACTAGGACAGTAGACAGTCATGAAGATAGTGATGACTGCACCACAACACAACAACTAGGACAGTAGACAGTCATGAAGATAGTGATGACTGCACCACAACACAACAACTAGGACAGTAGACAGTCATGAAGATAGTGATGACTGCACCACCACACAACAACTAGGACAGTAGACAGTCATGAAGATAGTGATGACTGCACCACAACACAACAACTAGGACAGTAGACAGTCATGAAGATAGTGATGACTGCACCACAACACAACAACTAGGACAGTAGACAGTCATGAAGATAGTGATGACTGCACCACCACACAACAACTAGGACAGTAGACAGTCATGAAGATAGTGATGACTGCACCACAACACAACAACTAGGACAGTAGACAGTCATGAAGATAGTGATGACTGCACCACAACACAACAACTAGGACAGTAGACAGTCATGAAGATAGTGATGACTGCACCACAACACAACAACTAGGACAGTAGACAGTCATGAAGATAGTGATGACTGCACCACCACACAACTAGGACAGTAGACAGTCATGAAGATAGTGATGACTGCACCACAACACAACAACTAGGACAGTAGACAGTCATGAAGATAGTGATGACTGCACCACCACAACAACTAGGACAGTAGACAGTCATGAAGATAGTGATGACTGCACCACCACACAACAACTAGGACAGTAGACAGTCATGAAGATAGTGATGACTGCACCACAACACAACAACTAGGACAGTAGACAGTCATGAAGATAGTGATGACTGCACCACCACAACAACTAGGACAGTAGACAGTCATGAAGATAGTGATGACTGCACCACCACACAACAACTAGGACAGTAGACAGTCATGAAGATAGTGATGACTGCACCACAACACAACAACTAGGACAGTAGACAGTCATGAAGATAGTGATGACTGCACCACAACACAACAACTAGGACAGTAGACAGTCATGAAGATAGTGATGACTGCACCACAACACAACAACTAGGACAGTAGACAGTCATGAAGATAGTGATGACTGCACCACAACACAACTAGGACAGTAGACAGTCATGAAGATAGTGATGACTGCACCACCACACAACTAGGACAGTAGACAGTCATGAAGATAGTGATGACTGCACCACAACACAACAACTAGGACAGTAGACAGTCATGAAGATAGTGATGACTGCATCACCACACAACAACTAGGACAGTAGACAGTCATGAAGATAGTGATGACTGCACCACAACACAACAACTAGGACAGTAGACAGTCATGAAGATAGTGATGACTGCACCACCACACAACAACTAGGACAGTAGACAGTCATGAAGATAGTGATGACTGCACCACCACAACAACTAGGACAGTAGACAGTCATGAAGATAGTGATGACTGCACCACAACACAACAACTAGGACAGTAGACAGTCATGAAGATAGTGATGACTGCACCACCACACAACAACTAGGACAGTAGACAGTCATGAAGATAGTGATGACTGCACCACCACACAACAACTAGGACAGTAGACAGTCATGAAGATAGTGATGACTGCACCACCACACAACTAGGACAGTGGACAGCCATGAAGATAGTGATGACTGCACCACAACACAACAACTAGGACAGTAGACAGTCATGAAGATAGTGATGACTGCACCACCACACAACTAGGACAGTAGACAGTCATGAAGATAGTGATGACTGCACCACAACACAACTAGGACAGTAGACAGTCATGAAGATAGTGATGACTGCACCACCACACAACTAGGACAGTAGACAGTCATGAAGATAGTGATGACTGCACCACAACACAACTAGGACAGTAGACAGTCATGAAGATAGTGATGACTGCACCACAACACAACAACTAGGACAGTAGACAGTCATGAAGATAGTGATGACTGCACCACAACACAACAACTAGGACAGTAGACAGTCATGAAGATAGTGATGACTGCACCACCACACAACAACTAGGACAGTAGACAGTCATGAAGATAGTGATGACTGCACCACCACACAACAACTAGGACAGTAGACAGTCATGAAGATAGTGATGACTGCACCACCACACAACTAGGACAGTAGACAGCCATGAAGATAGTGATGACTGCACCACCACAACAACTAGGACAGTAGACAGTCATGAAGATAGTGATGACTGCACCACCACACAACTAGGACAGTAGTGGTTGGTGCCACCAACATGAGGTCATTGTCTGATCTTAACATGACTCCCTCACGCTAATGTCAGCCTTCATAAAAACATCTCACGTCCCACCACTGCATTTCACACTCCCCTTAACTCTCCTACACTACAGTATTATTACTACCTCTACATGTACTACACCTCACTCCAAGCCTATATATACCCTCTGTGTCCATATATTGTTTATAACGGCTTGACAAAGCTCCTGGAGAGCGAAACGTTGCCACAATTAAATGTCACATTAGTTGCCCTTGTGGCCTTTTACTTAACATTATTATTGTTGTAGGTAAATGGTCCAGAGAACCCATAAGTTAAGATATGATTCCATTGATGGCTTCTAATATTGATATTTCGTCCAGTTAAGTATCAGTTTCCAGTGTTGAGTTTCCATTCCATTGAGAAACAAAGGATGGAATTGTGTACTGGTCTTATGCTGGTATCTGGGAGGGTCGTGGTTGGTGGGTTAGAGGGGTAGTGGTGGGTGGTTGGTGGGTTAGAGGGGTAGTGGTGGGTGGTTGGTGGGTTAGAGGGGTAGTGGTGGGTGGTTGGTGGGATAGAGGGGTAGTGGTGGGTGGTTGGTGGGTTAGAGGGGTAGTGATGGGTGGTTGGTGGGATAGAGGGTTAGTAGTAGATGGGTGGTGGGTTAGAGGGGTAGTGATGGGTGGTTGGTGGGTTAAAGGGGTAGTGATGGGTGGTTGGTGGGATAGAGGGGTAGTGGTGGGTGGTTGGTGGGTTAAAGGGGTAGTGATGGGTGGTTGGTGGGATAGAGGGGTAGTGGTGGGTGGTTGGTGGGATAGAGGGGTAGTGGTGGGTGGTTGGTGGGATAAAGGGTTAGTAGTAGGTGGGTGGTGGGTTAGAGGGGTAGTGATGGGTGGTTGGTGGGTTAAAGGGGTAGTGATGGGTGGTTGGTGGGATAGAGGGGTAGTGGTGGGTGGTTGGTGGGTTAAAGGGGTAGTGATGGGTGGTTGGTGGGATAGAGGGGTAGTGGTGGGTGGTTGGTGGGATAGAGGGGTAGTGGTGGGTGGTTGGTGGGATAGAGGGTTAGTAGTAGGTGGGTGGTGGGTTAGAGGGGTAGTGATGGGTGGTTGGTGGGTTAAAGGGGTAGTGATGGGTGGTTGGTGGGATAGAGGGGTAGTGGTGGGTGGTTGGTGGGTTAGAGGGGTAGTGGTGGGTGGTTGGTGGGATAGAGGGTTAGTAGTAGGTGGGTGGTGGGTTAGAGGGGTAGTGATGGGTGGTTGGTGGGTTAAAGGGGTAGTGATGGGTGGTTGGTGGGATAGAGGGGTAGTGGTGGGTGGTTGGTGGGTTAAAGGGGTAGTGATGGGTGGTTGGTGGGATAGAGGGGTAGTGGTGGGTGGTTGGTGGGATAGAGGGGTAGTGGTGGGTGGTTGGTGGGATAGAGGGTTAGTAGTAGGTGGGTGGTGGGTTAGAGGGGTAGTGATGGGTGGTTGGTGGGTTAAAGGGGTAGTGGTGGGTGGTTGGTGGGTTAGAGGGGTAGTGGTTGGTGGTTGGTGGGTTAGAGGGGCAGTGGTTGGTGGTTGGTGGGTTAGAGGGGTAGTGGTGGGTGGTTGGTGGGTTAGAGGGGTAGTGGTGGGTGGTTGGTGGTTGGTGGGTTAGAGGGGTAGTGGTTGGTGGTTGGTGGGTTAGAGGGGCAGTGGTTGGTGGTTGGTGGGTTAGAGGGGTAGTGGTGGGTGGTTGGTGGGTTAGAGGGGTAGTGGTTGGTGGTTGGTGGGTTAGAGGGGTAGTGGTTGGTGGTTGGTGGGTTAGAGGGGTAGTGGTTGGTGGGTTAGAGGGGTAGTGGTTGGTGGTTGGTGGGTTAGAGGGGTAGTGGTTGGTGGTTGTTGGGTTAGAGGGGTAGTGATGGACAATAGTTGTATCACTACCACACGTGGAGAAGGGGCGCCACAAAATCATAATAGTAACCACCTCAGGAAGGGTTGTTGAGGTGGTTCGGACATGTAGAGAGAATGGAGCGAAACAGAATGACTTCAAGAGTGTATCAGTCTGTAGTGGAAGGAAGGCGGGGTAGGGGTCGGCCTAGGGAGGGGGTAAAGGAGGTTTTGTGTGCGAGGGGCTTGGACTTCCAGCAGGCATGCGTGAGCGTGTTTGATAGGAGTGAATGGAGACAAATGGTTTTTAATACTTGAGGTGCTGTTGGAGTGTGAGCAAAGTAACATTTATGAAGGGGTTCAGGGAAACCAGCAGGCCGGACTTGAGTCCTGGAGATGGGAAGTACAGTGCCTGCACTCTGAAGGAGGGGTGTTAATGTTGCAGTTTACAAACTGTAGTGTAAAGCACCCTTCTGGCAAGACAGTGATGGAGTGAATGATGGTGAAAGTTTTTCTTTTTCGGGCCACCCTGCCTTGGTGGGAGTCGGCCAGTGTGATAATAATAATAATAATAATAATAATAATAATAATAATAATAATGTTTATTTCTACCAGTACAAGATACAACTTATACAGACCATAGCTCACACCTATGACATACTATATAAAAAGTTCCTGGTTATGCAGAGCATTACCCGCAACTTAGGTTAATTTTGTCCCCCAGGATGCCACCTGCACCAGTCACCTATTACCCTGGTACCTACTTACTGCTAGGTCAACAGTGATAACAGGTGTCTTAAGGATACACGTCCTAATGTTTGCACCCGTACCGGGGATTGCATACTGGTTTCCCGTGGTTCGGTTGGCAACGCATTCACCTCACACTTTGAGCATCCGTGGTTCGGTTCCCGGCATGAGTGGAAAAGATAATTATGTGTCCACTGTTCACCTAGCAGTAAGTAGGTGCCTGGGTGTTTGTGGACAGGTGTGGGTGGCATCCTGGGGAACAAAATTAACCTAAGTTGCGGGTAATGCTCTGCATAACCAGGAACTTTCTATATAGTATGTCATAGGTGTGAGCTATGGTCTGTATAAGTTGTATCTTGTACTGGTCGATTATAATTATTATTATTATTATTCTTATATTTACAGTTTCTTAACATTATGAAGAGGCCTATGCTGGTGGTGCATACTCCAACATAGGCCTGAAGAATTTCATATCCTGGGCCGGGAATGACTTCGAGATTCTTGAAGACCAAAATTAGCCATACGAGCATTGTTTACACAGATCATTCAGTTGGCGTGTGCCTCTGGTGATGTGCTCGGCGCTATGCTTACCCCTGGGTCTTTCTCAGTGAGGTTTGCAGCCTATCTCCCGGGTTTTTATTTATTCGTTCGTCAGTTGATCTGACAACTGGCAGATCAACCTGGCTATATACACCAGAGGGACTGCCTGAAGCAACAGTTTGATTGATCAGGCAGTGAGAAACAAAGGTAAGTCTCAGGGGAATGGCATGAGAGGTATGTGAGGCAGGAGTAACAGGTGGTGCGTCCACTATAAGTTTGAGTCACAGATGGCACAGATGGTGCCTGGGTCACAGATGGTGTCTGAGGCCAGGTATGTTGGTACCACCTAGTGTCTTGACTCACCTGGCTCGACCACCAGGCTTACTCACCTGATAGGGAACTCACCTGCTGGGTAACTCACCTGATAGGGAACTCACCTGCTGGGTAACTCACCTCTAGGGAACTCACCTGCTAGGTAACCCACCTACTGGGTAACTCACCTGCTAGGGAACTTAACCTGCTGGGTATCTCACCTGCTAGGTAACTCATCTGCTGGGTAACTCACCTGCTAGGGAACTTAGCTGCTGGGTAACTCACCTGCTAGGTAACTCACCTCTAGGGAACTCACCTCTCGGGAACTCACCTGCTGGGTAACTCACCTGCTAGGTAACTCACCTCTAGGGAACTCACCTGCTAGGAAACTCACCTGCTAGGTAACTCACCTGCTAGGTAAATCACCTGCTAGAGAACCCACCTGCTAGGGAACTCACCTGATAGGGAACTCACCTGCTGGGTAACTCACCTCTAGGGAACTCACCTGCTAGGCAACTCACCTGCTGGGTAACTCACCTGCTAGGTAACTCACCTGCTGGGTAACTCACCTGCTAGGGAACTCACCTACTAGGTAACACACCTGCTAGGTAACTCACCTGCTAGGGAACTCACCTGCTAGGGAACTCACCTGATAGGGAACTCACCTGCTGGGTAACTCACCTCTAGGGAACTCACCTGCTAGGTAACTCACAGACTGGGTAACTCACCTGCTAGGGAACTTACCTGCTGGGTATCTCACCTGCTAGGTAACTCACCTCTAGGGAACTCACCTGCTAGGTAACTCACCTGCTGGGTAATTCACCTGCTAGGG
>NC_091387.1:4117158-4148791 GCF_038502225.1 Cherax quadricarinatus
TAGCCAGTACTGTACCTTGTGGAACACTGGTAGCCAGTACTGTACCTTGTAGAACACTGGTAACCAGTACTGTACCTTGTGGAACACTGGTAGCCAGTACTGTGCCTTGTGGAACACTGGTAGCCAGTAGTGTACCTTGTGGAACACTGGTAGCCAGTACTGTACCTTGTGGAACACTGGTAGCCAGTGCTGTGCCTTGTGGAACACTGGTAGCCAGTACTGTACCTTGTAGAACACTGGGAGCCAGTACTGTACCTTGTGGAACACTGGTAGCCAGTACTGTACCTTGTGGAACACTGGTAGCCAGTACTGTACCTTGTGGAACACTGGTAGCCAGTACTGTACCTTGTGGAACACTGGTAGCCAGTACTGTACCTTGTGGATCACTGGGAGCCAGTACTGTACCTTGTGGAACACTGGTAGCCAGTACTGTACCTTGTGGAACACTGGTAGCCAGTACTGTACCTTGTGGAACACTGGTAGCCAGTACTGTACCTTGTGGAACACTGGGAGCCAGTACTGTACCTTGTAGAACACTGGTAGCCAGTACTGTACCTTGTGGAACACTGGTAGCCAGTACTGTACCTTGTGGAACACTGGGAGCCAGTACTGTACCTTGTGGAACACTGGGAGCCAGTACTGTACCTTGTGGAACACTGGAAGCCAGTGCTGTGCCTTGTGGAACACTGGGAGCCAGTACTGTACCTTGTGGAACACTGGGAGCCAGTACTGTACCTTGTAGAACACTGGTAGCCAGTACTATACCTTGTGAAACACTGGTAGCCAGTACTGTACCTTGTGGAACACTGGTAGCCAGTACTGTACCTTGTGGAACACTGGTAGCCAGTACTGTATCTTGTGGAACACTGTGAGCCAGTACTGTACCTTGTGGAACACTGGTAGCCAGTACTGTGCCTTGTGGAACACTGGTAGCCATTACTGTACCTTGTGGAACACTGGGAGCCAGTACTGTACCTTGTGGAACACTGGTAGCCAGTACTGTGCCTTGTGGAACACTGGTAGCCAGTACTGTACCTTGTGGAACACTGGTAGCCAGTACTGTGCCTTGTGGAACACTGGTAGCCAGTACTGTACCTTGTGGAACACTGGTAGCCAGTACTGTACCTTGTGGAACACTGGTAGCCAGTACTGTACCTTGTGGAACACTGGTAGCCAGTACTGTACCTTGTGGAACACTGGTAGCCAGTACTGTATCTTGTGGAACACTGTGAGCCAGTACTGTACCTTGTGGAACACTGGTAGCCAGTACTGTGCCTTGTGGAACACTGGTAGCCATTACTGTACCTTGTGGAACACTGGGAGCCAGTACTGTACCTTGTGGAACACTGGTAGCCAGTACTGTGCCTTGTGGAACACTGGTAGCCAGTACTGTACCTTGTGGAACACTGGTAGCCAGTACTGTGCCTTGTGGAACACTGGTAGCCAGTACTGTACCTTGTGGAACACTGGTAGCCAGTACTGTACCTTGTGGAACACTGGTAGCCAGTACTGTACCTTGTGGAACACTGGTAGCCAGTACTGTACCTTGTGGAACACTGGTAGCCAGTACTGTACCTTGTGGAACACTGTGAGCCAGTACTGTACCTTGTGGAACACTGGTAGCCAGTAGTGTACCTTGTGGAACACTGGTAGCCAGTACTGTTCCTTGTGGAACACTGGGAGCCAGTGCTGTGCCTTGTGGAACACTGGTAGCCAGTACTGTACCTTGTGGAACACTGGTAGCCAGTACTGTATCTTGTGGAACACTGGTAGCCAGTACTGTACCTTGTGGAACACTGGTAGCCAGTACTGTACCTTGTGGAACACTGGTAGCCAGTACTGTACCTTGTGGAACACTGGTAGCCAGTACTGTACCTTGTGGAACACTTGGAGCCAGTACTGTACCTTGTGGAACACTGGTAGCCAGTACTGTACCTTGTGGAACACTGGTAGCCAGTACTGTACCTTGTGGAACACTTGGAGCCAGTACTGTACCTTGTGGAACACTGGGACCCAGTACTGTACCTTGTGGAACACTGGTAGCCAGTACTGTACCTTGTGGAACACTGGTAGCCAGTACTGTACCTTGTGGAACACTGGTAGCCAGTACTGTACCTTGTGGAACACTGGTAGCCAGTACTGTACCTTGTGGAACACTGGTAGCCAGTACTGTACCTTGTGGAACACTGGTAGCCAGTACTGTACCTTGTGGAACACTGGTAGCCAGTACTGTACCTTGTGGAACACTGGTAGCCAGTACTGTACCTTGTGGAACACTGGTAGCCAGTACTGTACCTTGTGGAACACTGGGAGCCAGTCCTCTACCTTGTGGAACACTGGTAGCCAGTACTGTACCTTGTGGAACACTGGGAGCCAGTACTGTACCTTGTGGAACACTGGTAGCCAGTACTGTACCTTGTGGAACACTGGGAGCCAGTACTGTACCTTGTGGAACATTGGTAGCCAGTACTGTACCTTGTGGAACACTGGGAGCCAGTACTGTACCTTGTGGAACACTGGGAGCCAGTACTGTACCTTGTGGAGCACTGGTAGCCAGTACTGTACCTTGTGGAACACTGGTAGCCAGTACTGTACCTTGTGGAACACTGGTAGCCAGTACTGTACCTTGTGGAACACTGGTAGCCAGTACTGTACCTTGTGGAACACTGGTAGCCAGTACTGTACCTTGTGGAACACTGGTAGCCAGTACTGTACCTTGTGGAACACTGGTAGCCAGTACTGTACCTTGTGGAACACTGGTAGCCAGTACTGTACCTTGTGGAACACTGGTAGCCAGTACTGTACCTTGTGGAACACTGGTAGCCAGTACTGTACCTTGTGGAACACTGTGAGCCAGTACTGTACCTTGTGGAACACTGGGAGCCAGTACTGTACCTTGTGGAACACTGGTAGCCAGTACTGTACCTTGTGGAACACTGGTAGCCAGTACTGTACCTTGTGGAACACTGGGAGCCAGTACTGTACCTTGTGGAACACTGGTAGCCAGTACTGTACCTTGTGGAACACTGGTAGCCAGTACTGTACCTTGTGGAACACTGGTAGCCAGTACTGTACCTTGTGGAACACTGGTAGCCAGTACTGTACCTTGTGGAACACTGGTAGCCAGTACTGTACCTTGTGGAACACTGGTAGCCAGTACTGTGCCTTGTGGAACACTGGTAGCCAGTACTGTGCCTTGTGGAACACTGGTAGCCAGTACTGTACCTTGTGGAACACTGGTAGCCAGTACTGTACCTTGTGGAACACTGGTAGCCAGTACTGTGCCTTGTGGAACACTGGTAGCCAGTACTGTGCCTTGTGGAACACTGGTAGCCAGTACTGTACCTTGTGGAACACTGGTAGCCAGTACTGTACCTTGTGGAACACTGGTAGCCAGTACTGTACCTTGTGGAACACTGGTAGCCAGTACTGTACCTTGTAGAACACTGGTAGCCAGTACTGTACCTTGTGGAACACTGGTAGCCAGTACTGTACCTTGTGGAACACTGGTAGCCAGTACTGTACCTTGTGGAACACTGGTAGCCAGTACTGTGCCTTGTGGAACACTGGTAGCCAGTACTGTACCTTGTGGAACACTGGTAGCCAGTACTGTACCTTGTGGAACACTGGTAGCCAGTACTGAACCTTGTGGAACACTGGTAGCCAGTACTGTACCTTGTGGAACACTGGTAGCCAGTACTGTACCTTGTGGAACACTGTGAGCCAGTACTGTACCTTGTGGAACACTGGTAGCCAGTACTGTACCTTGTGGAACACTGGGACCTAGTACTGTACCTTGTGGAACACTGGTAGCCAGTACTGTACCTTGTGGAACACTGGTAGCCAGTACTGTACCTTGTGGAACACTGGTAGCCAGTACTGTACCTTGTGGAACACTGGTAGCCAGTACTGTACCTTGTGGAACACTGGTAGCCAGTACTGTACCTTGTGGAACACTGGTAGCCAGTACTGTACCTTGTGGAACACTGGGAGCCAGTACTGTACCTTGTGGAACACTGGGACCCAGTACTGTACCTTGTGGAACACTGGTAGCCAGTACTGTACCTTGTGGAACACTGGTAGCCAGTACTGTACCTTGTAGAACACTGGTAGCCAGTACTGTACCTTGTGGAACACTGGTAGCCAGTACTGTGCCTTGTGGAACACTGGTAGCCAGTACTGTACCTTGTGGAACACTGGTAGCCAGTACTGTACCTTGTGGAACACTTGGAGCCAGTACTGTACCTTGTAGAACACTGGTAGCCAGTACTGTACCTTGTGGAACACTGGTAGCCAGTACTGTGCCTTGTGGAACACTGGTAGCCAGTACTGTACCTTGTGGAACAGCTTTTCACTGTGGTCACTTCTGTCTTGACTGTATTTACATATTGTTATTGCTTCGACTCCTTTTTCTCGTATTTCTTCTGCTTCTTCTCTTCATCCTCATTCTCTTTCTCACGTACCTCTTCCTCCCCATCGTCACAAACATGGTGTGGGTGTCAGCATCCTCCCCCCCTCGCCAGTATAACCTCCCCAGCCTCTGCTCCTCCACAGTCAGTGTGCCACAGATGTGTTGTGGTGCTGTTGTTATTGTTGGGGTGCTGGTAGGGGAGGGGTGCCTTGGGTGTGGTGGGGGTGTGGGGGTGCGGACAAGTAGCCGCAGACAGCGCAGGGAGACAGTCTTCCGTGAATGTGGTCTGCCGCAAGAAGGTGTCCCGCAGCTTGTCTGCTTACTCTGGTATATATCCTGCCAGTACCTGGAGTATATACCAGGAGGGTGTTCCGGGGATCAACTAGTGGTTACTTGTGGGATATATTTGGTACTTGTTGTTGGTGGAGGGAGTGCCAATATTCTGGCACTCGTGTGTGTTGTTGTTATGGTGTTGACGACCCTTTTGCAAATAATTCTGACTGACCCATTTTTTGGGGTTATCATGAGTATTTTACACACGTTACTCTGGTATGTAAATATCGCGAACAAGCGATACAAGAGACAAAACAACCCCAGGGGGAGTTGAGTGATAGCTCTAGGCCTTTCCTGTTGCAATCAACACATCAGGGTTAGCAATGTTGCAGAGAGGAGGTGGTTCCAGCACATACGATCACAGGGAGCGCCTTTGCTGGCACCTCCTCCTAAAGCTCCTCATGTGTTGATTGCAACACAAAAGGCCTAGAGCTATCGTTCAACTCCCCCCCCCCCGTGGTTGTTTTGGATGTTGTATGTATGATAATTATACTTACGTGTACCTGTTCTTAAATAAACTTAATTGGGGCATCGGGCGAGATAATGACTTGTGTGGAATGATTTGGGCAGTGCCACTGTGTGTAGGCAGGCAGGAAAGTGTCGTTCATTGCTTCCTGTAGTGACAGTGCCTTCTCTAGTGCCTCTAGTAACAGTGCTTCCTGTAGTAACAGTGCCTTCTCTAGTGCTTCTAGTAACAGAATCTTCTTTAGTGCTAATAACAGTGCTTCCTGCAGTGACAGTGCCTTCTCTAGTGCCTCTAGTAACAGTGCTTCCTGTAGTGACAGTGCCTTCTCTAGTGACAGTGCATCCTATAGTGACAGTGCCTTTTCTAGTGCCTCTAGTAACAGTGCTTCCTGCAGTGACAGTGCCTTCTCTAGTGCCTCTAGTAACAGTGCTTCCTGTAGTGACAGTGCCTTCTCTAGTGCCTCTAGTGACAGTGCATCCTATAGTGACAGTGTCTTCTCTAGTGCCTCTAGTAACAGTGCTTCCTGTAGTGACAGTGCCTTCTCTAGTGCCTCTAGTGACAGTGCATCCTGTAGTGACAGTGCCTTCTCTAGTGCCTCTAGTAACAGTGCTTCCTGTAGTGACAGTGCCTTCTCTAGTGCCTCTAATAACAGTGCTTCCTGTAGTGACAGTGCCTTCTCTAGTGCCTCTAGTAACAGTGCTTCCTGTGGTGACGGTGCCTTCTCTAGTGCCTCTAGTAACAGTGCTTCCTGTAGTGACAGTGCCTTCTCTAGTGCCTCTAGTGACAGTGCATCCTGTAGTGACAGTGCCTTCTCTAGTGCCTCTAGTAACAGTGCTTCCTGTAGTGACAGTGCCTTCTCTAGTGCCTCTAATAACAGTGCTTCCTGTAGTGACAGTGCCTTCTCTAGTGCCTCTAGTAACAGTGCTTCCTGTGGTGACGGTGCCTTCTCTAGTGCCTCTAGTAACAGTGCTTCCTGTAGTAGCAGTGCTTCCAGTAGTGACAGTGCCTTCTCTAGTGCCTCTAGTAGCAGTGCTTCCTGTACTAACAGTGCCTTCTCTAGTGCTTCTAGTAACAGTGCTTCCTGTGGTGACGGTGCCTTCTCTAGTGCGTCTAGTAACAGTGCTTCCTGTAGTAACAGTGCCTTCTCTAATGCGTCTAGTAATAGTGCTTCCTGTAGTGACAGTGCCTTCTCTAATGTCTCTAGTAACAGTGCTTCCTGTAGTGACAGTGCCTTGCGGTGAAATACATAAGTTTGCATGTGAAATTCACGCCCCCACACACGCCCACACACACGCCAACACACACGCCCACACACACACACACCCAGACACTTGCTTCTTGGGTTCCATAAGAGAGTAAGCAGTGTTGGTGTGAGTTACTGTGAACGCCTGAGTAAACGTGAATGAGATGTGTGGGTGTATTGACGATTGCTAGAATGTTTGGTGAATGTTCCCTGGTAGTGGTGGTAGTGGTGTGTAGTGGTGGTAGTGGTGTGCAGTGGTGGCAGTGGTGGTAGTGGTGGTAGTGGTGGTAGTGGTGGTAGTGGTGGCAGTGGTGGTAGTGGTGGTAGTGGTGTGCAGTGGTGGCAGTGGTGGTAGTGGTGTGTAGTGGTGGTAGTGGTGTGCAGTGGTGGCAGTGGTGGTAGTGGTGGTAGTGGTGTGTAGTGGTGGTAGTGGTGTGCAGTGGTGGCAGTGGTGGTAGTGGTGGTAGTGGTGTGTAGTGGTGGTAGTGGTGGTAGTGGTGTGTAGTGGTGGTAGTGGTGTGTAGTGGTGGTAGTGGTGTGTAGTGGTGGTAGTGGTGTGCAGTGGTGGCAGTGGTGGTAGTGGTGGTAGTGGTGGTAGTGGTGTGCAGTGGTGGCAGTGGTGGTAGTGGTGGTAGTGGTGTGTAGTGGTGGTAGTGGTGTGCAGTGGTGGCAGTGGTGGTAGTGGTGGTAGTGGTGGTAGTGGTGGTAGTGGTGTGTAGTGGTGGTAGTGGTGTGCAGTGGTGGCAGTGGTGGTAGTGGTGGTAGTGGTGTGTAGTGGTGGTAGTGGTGTGTAGTGGTAGTGGTGTGCAGTGGTGGTAGTGGTGTGTAGTGGTGGTAGTGGTGGTAGTGGTGTGTAGTGGTGGTAGTGGTGGTAGTGGTGTGTAGTGGTGGTAGTGGTGTGTAGTGGTGGTAGTGGTGTGCAGTGGTGGCAGTGGTGGTAGTGGTGGTAGTGGTGGTAGTGGTGGTAGTGGTGTGTAGTGGTGGTAGTGGTGTGTAGTGGTGGTAGTGGTGTGCAGTGGTGGTAGTGGTGTGTAGTGGTGGTAGTGGTGTGTAGTGGTGGTAGTGGTGTGCAGTGGTGGTAGTGGTGTGTAGTGGTGGTAGTGGTGGTAGTGGTGGTAGTGGTGTGTAGTGGTGGTAGTGGTGTGTAGTGGTGGTAGTGGTGTGTAGTGGTGGTAGTGGTGTGTAGTGGTGGTAGTGGTGTGCAGTGGTGGCAGTGGTGGTAGTGGTGGTAGTGGTGGTAGTGGTGTGCAGTGGTGGCAGTGGTGGTAGTGGTGGTAGTGGTGTGCAGTGGTGGCAGTGGTGGTAGTGGTGGTAGTGGTGGTAGTGGTGGTAGTGGTGTGTAGTGGTGGTAGTGGTGTGCAGTGGTGGCAGTGGTGGTAGTGGTGGTAGTGGTGTGTAGTGGTGGTAGTGGTGTGTAGTGGTAGTGGTGTGCAGTGGTGGTAGTGGTGTGTAGTGGTGGTAGTGGTGGTAGTGGTGGTAGTGGTGGTAGTGGTGGTAGTGGTGGTAGTGGTGGTAGTGGTGTGTAGTGGTGGTAGTGGTGTGCAGTGGTGGCAGTGGTGGTAGTGGTGGTAGTGGTGTGTAGTGGTGGTAGTGGTGTGCAGTGGTGGCAGTGGTGGTAGTGGTGGTAGTGGTGGTAGTGGTGTGTAGTGGTGGTAGTGGTGGTAGTGGTGTGTAGTGGTGGGAGTGGTGGGCAGTGGTGGTAGTGGTGTGTAGTGGTGGTAGTGGTGTGTAGTGGTGGTAGTGGTGTGCAGTGGTGGTAGTGGTGGTAGGAGTGGTAGTGGTGGTAGTGGTAGTAGTGGTGGTAGTGGTGGTAGTAGTGGCAGTGGTGGTAGTGATGGTAGTGGTGTAGTGGTGGTAGTGGTGGTAGTGGTGGTAGTGGTGGTAGTGGTGGAAGTGATGGTAGTGGTGGTAGGAGTGGTAGTGGTGGTAGTGGTGGTAGTGGTAGTGGTGGTAGTGCTGGTAGTGGTGGTAGTGGTGGTAGTGGTGGTAGTGGTGCGCAGTGGTGGTAGTGGTGTGTAGTGGTGGTAGTGGTGGTAGTGGTGTGTAGTGGTGGTAGTGGTGGTAGTGGTGGTAGTGGTGGTAGTGGTGTGTAGTGGTGGTAGTGGTGATAGTGGTGATAGTGGTGGTAGTGGTGTGTAGTGGTGGTAGTGGTGTGCAGTGGTGGCAGTGGTGGTAGTGGTGGTAGTGGTGGTAGTGGTGTGTAGTGGTGGTAGTGGTGGTAGTGGTGTGTAGTGGTGGTAGTGGTGGTAGTGGTGGTAGTGGTGGTAGTGGTGGTAGTGGTGTATTGTGGTAGTGGTAGTGGTGGTGGTAGTGGTGGTAGTGGTGGTAGTGGTGTGTAGTGGTGGTAGTGGTGGTAGTGGTGGTAGTGGTGTGTAGTGGTGGTAGTGGTGGTAGTGGTGGTAGTGGTGGTAGTGGTGTGTAGTGGTGGTAGTGGTGGTAGTGGTGGTAGTGGTGGTAGTGGTGGTAGTGGTGGTAGTGGTGTGTAGTGGTGGTAGTGGTGGTAGTGGTGTGTAGTGGTGGTAGTGGTGTGTAGTGGTGGTAGTGGTGGTAGTGGTGTGTAGTGGTGGTAGTGGTGTAGTGGTGGTAGTGGTGGTAGTGGTGGTAGTGGTGGTAGTGGTGGTAGTGGTGGTAGTGGTGGTAGTGGTGGTAGTGATGGTAGTGGTGGTAGTGGTGGTAGTGGTGGTAGTGGTGTTAGTGGTGGTAGTGGTGGTAGTGGTGGTAGTGGTGGTAGTGGTGGTAGTGGTGGTAATGGTGGTAGTGGTGTTAGTGGTGGTATTGGTGGTAGTGGTGGTAGTGGTGGTAGTGGTGGTAGTGGTGGTAGTGGTGGTAGTGGTGGTAGTGGTGGTAGTGGTGGTAGTGGTGGTAATGGTGGTAGTGGTGGTAGTGGTGGTAGTGGTGGTAGTGGTGGTAGTGGTGGTAGTGGTGGTAGTGGTGGTAGTGGTGGTAGTGGTGGTAGCAGTGGTAGTAGTGGTGGTAGTAGTAGTGGTAGTAGTGGTGGTAGTAGTTGTGGTAGTAGTGGTAGTAGTGGTGATAGTAGTGGTAGTAGTGGCGGTGGTGGTAGTGGTGGTAGTGGTGGTAGTGGTGGTAGTGGTGTGTAGTGGTGGTAGTGGTGGTAGTGGTGGTAGTGGTGGTAATGGTGGTAGTGGTGGTAGTGGTGGTAGTGGTGGTAGTGGTGGTAGTGGTGGTAGTGGTGGTAGTGGTGGTAGTGGTGGTAGTGGTGGTAGTGGTGGTAGTGGTGGTAGTGGTGGTAGTGGTGGTAGTGGTGGTAGTGGTGGTAGTGGCTGGTAGTGGTGGTAGTGGCTGGTAGTGGTGGTAGTGGCTGGTAGTGGTGGTAGTGGCTGGTAGTGGTGGTAGTGGTGGTAGTAGCTGGTAGTGGTGGTAGTGGCTGGTAGTGGTGATAGTGGCTGGTAGTGGTGGCAGTGGCTGATAGTGGTGGTAGTTTCTGGTAGTGGTGGTAGTGGTGGTAGTGGCTGGTAGTGGTGGTAGTGGTGTGTAGTGGTGGTAGTGGTGTGTAGTGGTGGTAGTGGTGTGTAGTGGTGGTAGTGGTGTGTAGTGGTGGTAGTGGTGGTAGTGGTGGTAGTGGTGTGTAGTGGTGGTAGTGGTGTGTAGTGGTGGTAGTGTAGTGGTGGTAGTGGTGGTAGTGGTGTAGTAGTGGTGGTAGTGGTGTGTAGTGGTGGTAGTGGTGTGGTAGTGGTGGTAGTGGTGGTAGTGGTGGTGGTAGTGGTGGTAGTGTAGTGGTGTAGTGTGGTGGTAGTGGTGGTAGTGGTGGTAGTGGTGGTGTAGTGGTGGTAGTGGTGTGGTAGTGGTGGTAGTGGTGTGTAGTGGTGGTAGTGGTGTGTAGTGGTGGTAGTGGTGTGTAGTGGTGGTAGTGGTGTGTAGTGGTGGTAGTGGTGTGTAGTGGTGTGTAGTGGTGTGTAGTGGTGGCAGTGGTGTGTAGTGGTGGTAGTGGTGTGTAGTGGTGATAGTGGTGTGTAGTGGTGGTAGTGGTGGTAGTGGTGTGTAGTGGTGGTAGTGGTGTGTAGTGGTGGTAGTGGTGGTAGTGGTGTGTAGTGGTGGTAGTGGTGGTAGTGGTGTGTAGTGGTGGTAGTGGTGTGTAGTGGTGGTAGTGGTGGTAGTGGTGGTAGTGGTGGTAGTGGTGGTAGTGGTGGTAGTGGTGGTAGTGGTGGTAGTGGTGGTAGTGGTGGTAGTGGTGGTAGTGGTGGTAGTGGTGTGTAGTGGTGGTAGTGGTGGTAGTGGTGATAGTGGTGGTAGTGGTGGTAGTGGTGATAGTGGTGGTAGTGGTGGTAGTGGTGGTAGTGGTGTGTAGTGGTGGTAGTGGTGGTAGTGGTGGTAGTGGTGTGTAGTGGTGGTAGTGGTGGTAGTGGTGGTAGTGGTGTGTAGTGGTGGTAGTGGTGGTAGTGGTGTGTAGTGGTGGTAGTGGTGGTAGTGGTGTGTAGTGGTGGTAGTGGTGGTAGTGGTGTGTAGTGGTGGTAGTGGTGGTAGTGGTGTGTAGTGGTGGTAGTGGTGGTAGTGGTGGTAGTGGTGTGTAGTGGTGGTAGTGGTGGTAGTGGTGTGTAGTGGTGGTAGTGGTGTGTAGTGGTGTGTAGTGGTGGTAGTGGTGGTAGTGGTGGTAGTGGTGGTAGTGGTGTGTAGTGGTGGTAGTGGTGGTAGTGGTGGTAGTGGTGGTAGTGGTGGTAGTGGTGTGTAGTGGTGGTAGTGGTGGTAGTGGTGGTAGTGGTGGTAGTGGTGTGTAGTGGTGGTAGTGGTGTGTAGTGGTGGTAGTGGTGTGTAGTGGTGTGTAGTGGTGGTAGTGGTGGTAGTGGTGGTAGTGGTGGTAGTGGTGTGTAGTGGTGGTAGTGGTGGTAGTGGTGGTAGTGGTGGTAGTGGTGGTAGTGGTGTGTAGTGGTGGTAGTGGTGGTAGTGGTGGTAGTGGTGTGTAGTGGTGGTAGTGGTGTGTAGTGGTGGTAGTGGTGGTAGTGGTGGTAGTGGTGTGTAGTGGTGGTAGTGGTGTGTAGTGGTGGTAGTGGTGTGTAGTGGTGTGTAGTGGTGGTAGTGGTGGTAGTGGTGTGTAGTGGTGGTAGTGGTGTGTAGTGGTGGTAGTGGTGGTAGTGGTGGTAGTGGTGTGTAGTGGTGGTAGTGGTGTGTAGTGGTGGTAGTGGTGTGTAGTGGTGGTAGTGGTGTGTAGTGGTGGTAGTGGTGTGTAGTGGTGGTAGTGGTGTGTAGTGGTGTGCAGTGGTGTGTAGTGGTGGTAGTGGTGTGTAGTGGTGGTAGTGGTGTGTAGTGGTGGTAGTGGTGTGTAGTGGTGGTAGTGGTGGTAGTGGTGGTAGTGGTGGTAGTGGTGGTAGTGGTGGTAGTGGTGGTAGTGGTGGTAGTGGTGGTAGTGGTGGTAGTGGTGGTAGTGGTGGTAGTGGTGGTAGTGGTGGTGGTAGTGGTGGTGGTGGTGGTAGTGGTGGTAGTGGTGGTAGTGGTGGTAGTGGTGGTAGTGGTGGTAGTGGTGTGTAGTGGTGGTAGTGGTGTGTAGTGGTGGTAGTGGTGTGTAGTGGTGGTAGTGGTGGTAGTGGTGGTAGTGGTGTGTAGTGGTGGTAGTGGTGTGTAGTGGTGGTAGTGGTGTGTAGTGGTGGTAGTGGTGTGTAGTGGTGGTAGTGGTGGTAGTGGTGGTAGTGGTGGTAGTGGTGGTAGTGGTGGTAGTGGTGGTAGTGGTGGTAGTGGTGGTAGTGGTGGTAGTGGTGGTAGTGGTGGTAGTGGTGTGCAGTGGTGTGTAGTGGTGGTAGTGGTGGTAGTGGTGGTAGTGGTGTGTAGTGGTGGTAGTGGTGTGTAGTGGTGTGTAGTGGTGGTAGTGGTGGTAGTGGTGGTAGTGGTGGTAGTGGTGGTAGTGGTGGTAGTGGTGTGCAGTGGTGGTAGTGGTGGTAGTGGTGGTAGTGGTGGTAGTGGTGTGTAGTGGTGGTAGTGGTGTGTAGTGGTGGTAGTGGTGGTAGTGGTGGTAGTGGTGGTAGTGGTGGTAGTGGTGGTAGTGGTGGTAGTGGTGGTAGTGGTGGTAGTGGTGGTAGTGGTGGTAGTGGTGGTAGTGGTGGTAGTGGTGGTAGTGGTGGTAGTGGTGGTAGTGGTGTGTAGTGGTGGTAGTGGTGGTAGTGGTGGTAGTGGTGGTAGTGGTGGTAGTGGTGGTAGTGGTGGTAGTGGTGGTAGTGGTGGTAGTGGTGGTAGTGGTGGTAGTGGTGGTAGTGGTGGTAGTGGTGGTAGTGGTGGTAGTGGTGGTAGTGGTGGTAGTGGTGGTAGTGGTGGTAGTGGTGGTAGTGGTGGTAGTGGTGGTAGTGGTGGTAGTGGTGGTAGTGGTGGTAGTGGTGGTAGTGGTGGTAGTGGTGGTAGTGGTGGTAGTGGTGGTAGTGGTGGTAGTGGTGGTAGTGGTGGTAGTGGTGGTAGTGGTGGTAGTGGTGGTAGTGGTGGTAGTGGTGGTAGTGGTGGTAGTGGTGGTAGTGGTGGTAGTGGTGGTAGTGGTGGTAGTGGTGGTAGTGGTGGTAGTGGTGGTAGTGGTGGTAGTGGTGGTAGTGGTGGTAGTGGTGGTAGTGGTGGTAGTGGTGGTAGTGGTGGTAGTGGTGGTAGTGGTGGTAGTGGTGGTAGTGGTGGTAGTGGTGGTAGTGGTGGTAGTGGTGGTAGTGGTGGTAGTGGTGGCAGTGGTGGTAGTGGTAGTAGTGGTGGTGTAGTGGTGGTAGTGGTAGTAGTGGTGGTAGTGGTGGTAGTGGTGGTAGTGGTAGTAGTGGTGGTAGTGGTAGTAATGGTGGTGGTAGTGGTGGAGGTGGTTAGTGGTGGTAGTGGTGGTAGTGGTGGTAATGGTGGTAGTGGCTGATAGTGGTGATAGTGGCTGGTAGTAGTGGTAGTGGCTAGTAGTGGCTGGTAGTGGCTGGTAGTGGTGGTAGTGGCTGGTAGTGGTGGTAGTGGCTGGTAGTGGTTGTAGCAGTGGTAGTGGCTGGTAGTCGTGGTAGTGATGGTAGTGGCTGGTAGTGGTGGTAGTAGTGGTAGTGGTGTGTAGTGGTGTAGTGGTGTGTAGTGGTGGTAGTGGTGGTAGTGGTGGTAGTGGTGGTAGTGGTGGTAGTGGTGGTAGTGGTGGTAGTGGTGGTAGTGGTGGTAGTGGTGGTAGAGGTGGTAGTGGTGGTAGTGGTGGTAGTGGTGGTAGTGGTGGTAGTGGTGGTAGTGGTGGTAGGGGTGGTAGAGGTGGTAGGGGTGGTAGTGGTGGTAGTGGTGGTAGTGGCTTGTAGCCGTGTGGCTGTGGTAGTGGCTGGTAGTGGTGGTAGTGGTGGTAGTGGTGGTAGTGGTGGTAGTGGTGGTAGTGGTGGTAGTGGTGGTAGTGGTGGTAGTGGTGGTAGTGGTGGTAGTGGTGGTAGTGGTGGTAGTGGTGGTAGTGGTGGTAGTGGTGGTAGTGGTGGTAGTGGTGGTAGTGGTGGTAGTGGTGTGTAGTGGTGGTAGTGGTGGTAGTGGTGGTAGTGGTGGTAGTGGTGGTAGTGGTGGTAGTGGTGGTAGTGGTGGTAGTGGTGGTAGTGGTGGTAGTGGTGGTAGTGGTGGTAGTGGTGGTAGTGGTGGTAGTGGTGGTAGTGGTGGTAGTGGTGGTAGTGGTGGTAGTGGTGTGTAGTGGTGGTAGTGGTGGTAGTGGTGGTAGTGGTGGTAGTGGTGGTAGTGGTGGTAGTGGTGGTAGTGGTGGTAGTGGTGGTAGTGGTGGTAGTGGTGGTAGTGGTGTGTAGTGGTGTGCAGTGGTGTGTAGTGGTGGTAGTGGTGGTAGTGGTGGTAGTGGTGGTAGTGGTGGTAGTGGTGGTAGTGGTGGTAGTGGTGGTAGTGGTGGTAGTGGTGGTAGTGGTGGTAGTGGTGGTAGTGGTGGTAGTGGTGGTAGTTGCTGTGATCACTCTCCGTATCACGCTTTTTACTTAGTAAGTAGGTACCTAGGTGTCAGTCACCTTACACCTGCTGTCACTGTTCACCTAACAGTAAGTAGGTACCTGGGTGTTAGTCACCGTGCACCTGCTGTCACTGTTCACCTAACAGTAAGTAGGTACCTAGGTGTCAGTCACCATACACCTGCTGTCACTGTTCACCTAACAGTAAGTAGGTGCTGACATTGGTAGGATACGCTAGTGTTGACATGCATTGTAGGATACGAGTGTAGACATGCATTCTTTGTTAATTAATAGGGTTTAAAGCCTATCTGCAACACGAGGGTCATTAAGGCTGCATGTCACCTGTTCACCACATGTCATTAATACTCTAATTACAAGTATGGCTCTAGGAATTAAACTCTAAGTGTATATACACTGAAATATATATATATATATATATATATATATATATATATATATATATATATATATATATATATATATATATATATATATATATATATATATATATCCGTGTGTATATGCAGTGTTGTTGTCTGTGTATTCTCGTCAAGATACGCTCATTAGAATATACATAGTATACAATTGTTGACACTCTTGAGTGCCACTTAGATCATTTTTCACTTTCCACTGCCTGGCAACATGCACGACTCTGATGGCACTGTGCCACGTTTCTCTGTGTTGACACCACGAGGCTATACCCTGTGTTGACAACACTAGGCTATATCCTGTGTTGACAACACTAGGCTATATCCTGTGTTGACACCACCAGGCTATACCCTGTGTTGACAACACCAGGCTATATCCTGTGTTGACAACACCAGGCTATACCCTGTGTTGACAACACCAGGCTATACGCTGTGTTGACACCATCAGGCTATACCCTGTGTTGACAACACCAGGCTATATCCTGTGTTGACACCACCAGGCTGTACCCTGTGTTGACACCATCAGGCTATATCCTGTGTTGACAACACCAGGCTATACCCTGTGTTGACAACACCAGGCTATATCCTGTGTTGACAACACCAGGCTATATCCTGTGTTGACACCACCAGGCTATATCCTGTGTTGACACCACCAGGCTATATCCTGTGTTGACAACACCAGGCTATATCCTGTGTTGACACCACCAGGCTATACCCTGTGTTGACACCATCAGGCTATACCCTGTGTTGACAACACCAGGCTATATCCTGTGTTGACACCACCAGGCTATATCCTGTGTTGACAACACCAGGCTATATCCTGTGTTGACACCACCAGGCTATATCCTGTGTTGACACCACCAGGCTATATCCTGTGTTAGGCTATATCCTGTGTTGACAACACCAGGCTATATCCTGTGTTGACACCACCAGGCTATACCCTGTGTTGACACCATCAGGCTATACCCTGTGTTGACAACACCAGGCTATATTCTGTGTTGACACCACCAGGCTATATCCTGTGTTGACAACACCAGGCTATATCCTGTGTTGACACCATCAGGCTATATCCTGTGTTGACAACACCAGGCTATATCCTGTGTTGACACCAGGCTATATCCTGTGTTGACACCACCAGGCTATATCCTGTGTTGACAACACCAGGCTATATCCTGTGTTGACACCACCAGGCTATACCCTGTGTTGACACCATCAGGCTATACCCTGTGTTGACAACACCAGGCTATATCCTGTGTTGACACCACCAGGCTATATCCTGTGTTGACAACACCAGGCTATATCCTGTGTTGACAACACCAGGCTATACCCTGTGTTGAACACCAGGCTATATCCTGTGTTGACACCATCAGGCTATACCCTGTGTTGACAACACCAGGCTATATCCTGTGTTGACACCACCAGGCTATATCCTGTGTTGACACCACCAGGCTATATCCTGTGTTGACAACACCAGGCTATACCCTGTGTTGACAACACCAGGCTATATCCTGTGTTGACACCACCAGGCTATACCCTGTGTTGACACCATCAGGCTATACCCTGTGTTGACAACACCAGGCTATATCCTGTGTTGACACCACCAGGCTATACCCTGTGTTGACACCACCAGGCTATACCCTGTGTTGACAACTACACGAATACCACCTGGTGGTTCACACTTACACTCGCTCACTCATTTGACCATAAACAGAAATATTAATCTCAATCTTAAAATAATGAATCCTGTGATACTCCAATACTGAAACTATGTACTGTGCCAAAACAAAAGCATTCACATTGCTAAACTCACAAACTAGTATTTAGTCACTTAGCCATAATACCAACTTACCTCATAATTTGTAATATTTTACAATTAAGAATAAAACTAAGTATGCCCGAAATGCCTAGCCATGCTAAGCGTTCTTGTGGTACACTCTGTAATCACAATTTTACTACATGTAAACCACACAATAACCAAATTTCTGTAAACTCAGCATTGTAATCCTTATAGAGAATAAACTTTTGAATTTGAATTTGAATTTGAAACACCAGGCTATACCCTGTGTTGACAACACCATGTTATATCCTGTGTTGACAACACCATGCTATATCCTGTGTTGACAACACCAGGCTATATCCTGTGTTGACAACACCAGGCTATATCCTGTGTTGACAACACCAGGCTATATCCTGTGTTGACAACACCAGGCTATATCCTGTGTTGACAACAGCAGGCTATACCCTGTGTTGACACCACCAGGCTATACCCTGTGTTGACACCAGGCTATATCCTGTGTTGACACCACCAGGCTATACCCTGTGTTGACAACACAGGACAACAACAGGTCTTCACAGAGCTAAGTACACGTCACCACTGAGCTAAGTACACGTCACCACTGAGCTAAGTACACGTCACCACTGAGCTAAGTACACGTCACCACTGAGCTAAGTACACGTCACCACTGAGCTAAGTACACGTCACCACTCCATAGCTGTTTGTCTCTCCGTTCATGACGTGAGGGTGGTGATGGAGAGTGTGGGGTTACAGTGGCTGGGTTGGTAGGTTAACTACGCATAACTTGTCTACCAGATGGTTGAGTATGACCCTCGTGGCACCAGTGCCAGGAGAATTACTCTCGTGGCACAAATGCCAGGAGAATTACTCGTGGCACCAGTGCCAGAAGAATTACTCTTGTGGCACAAGTGCCAGGGGTTTATTTTGCACTTCCTGCCATGTTTCCCACTCCAGTATGTTGTTATGGCAGTGTGTAGATGTGGGACGAAAGCAGGGAGGTGTCAGAGCCATTTGCTTTACTGTTCTTGACTCGTAAGAAGGAACACTGCAGCAGGTCTATTGATCCATGCGAGGCAGGTCCAATTCTCCTACCGGTTTAAGCCAATGCCCTAAGCTAGTCAGGTCAGGTCACATTCACTTAAGGAAGGAGCACAGCGTCTGACCTAGTAGCACAAGCTAGTCAGGTCCAACTCACACCCACCCACACCCACTCATATATTTTCAAACCCATCTTTAAAACTAAAACCTATCTTTAAAACTAGACACCTTGATAACACACATGAGCCCTTGAAGAATTAGACACATGTGCAACATATGGTCATCTTTACTGTGTAGATGTTTCGCCCACCAGTGGCGTTGTCAGTACTATATAAGGACGTACTGTGAAGACTAGAAATCTGTACAAAATATAGTTTGTAGATGAATGGTTCAGAGAACCGACATGTTGTTAAATTAGACACATGTGCAACTCTTGGGTAGCTTTATTGAGGAAACGTTTCGCCACACAGTGGCTTCATCAGTCCATACAAAGGAGAATCTTGAAGAACAGGAGGAGAATGAGGTAATCAGTCCCTCAACCTTGAGTCGATGTGGTCAGTCCATCAATCTTGTATAGAATACGGCATACGTGCTGAGAAGGAGCTTATAAACCGTTGGCAGGAGAGGTGCAGAAGTCATAGGTCGTGTAACATTTGCTCAATGTTGAAGTAGGTCGTGCCCAAGAATTAGGCAAGCGAAGAATTCCCATTGCCTCTCATGATGTCATCCAGACGGCTAACAATATCCTCCATCCCAGCCCCAGGAAAGCAAACTCTCTGTCTCCTACTCCTGTCCTTCAAGCAGAACGCCCTATCCATATACCTAACTTGGCTATCCCCAACAACAACAATATTCTTACCTTCCTTAATGTCTTTCGTCGTGACGTTCCCAGTAGTCGACTCACATTCGTCGGGTAGCACTGAGAATGTATTAGATGTTTCCACAACAGTTTCCACGGCAGTCTCTTCTTCATCGTTTCTACCTTTCCATTCGTCTTCTTGATCGTCAACTTCGTTCCCTGCTGTCCAGCCACTGACCAGTTTCCCTTCTTGACCTGAGGACTCAAAACAGGAGGACTATTACGAATCTTCTTGTTTTCCTCGGTCAGTCGCCGAATTTCCATCTTCGCCATCCTCAATTCTTCCTTAAGCTGTTGGTAAAGTTGCTCGATGGAATAGTCTGGAAAGTGATGTAGTGGAGACAGGATCCATACATAGCTTTAAGAAGAGGTATGATAAAACTCATGGAGTGGGATGCCTGATCTTTGAACGGGTCATTTTAACCCCGCGTCAGGAGAAACCTGTCAAATTATCAGCAGCGCTGACGAGGCTGCCGTAGAGGTCCTGACAATTTAAGAGTGTCTTAAGACTAGGCTAAGTATTCCTGATATTTTAGAGTGTCTTAAGACCTGGTTTTGAGGAGGTGTGTGTGTGTGAGGTCGCCATTCTTCTCTTAATGACCAGGGAGACGGCAGGCCTACATTCCTGGCAGGCTTAAAATATGCCTGACTCGAGAGCATATATCGAGTGTGGCATGCCGGAGTCGAGCAGCAATTGCAGCAGCAGTAACAGCAGCAGTAACAGCAGCAGTTGCAGCAGCAGTTGCAGCAGCAGTAACAGCAGCAGTAACAGCAGCAGTAACAGCAGCAGTAACAGTAGCAGTTGCAGCAGCAGTTGCAGCAGCAGTTGCAGCAGCAGTAACAGCAGCAGTAACAGCAGCAGTAACAGCAGCAGTTGCAGCAGCAGTTGCAGCAGCAGTTGCAGCAGCAGTTGCAGCAGCAGGAACAGCAGCAGTAACAGCAACATTAGGAGCAGTAACAGTAGCAGTTGCAGCAGCAGTTGCAGCAGCAGTAACAGCAGCAGTAACAGCAGCAGTAACAGCAGCAGTTGCAGCAGCAGTTGCAGCAGCAGTTGCAGCAGCAGTTGCAGCAGCAGTAACAGCAGCAGTAACAGCAGCAGTTGCAGCAGCAGTTGCAGCAGCAGTAACAGCAGCAGTAACAGCAGCAGTTGCAGCAGCAGTTGCAGCAGCAGTTGCAGCAGCAGTAACAGCAGCAGTAACAGCAGCAGTAACAGCAGCAGTAACAGCAGCAGTTGCAGCAGCAGTTGCAGCAGCAGTTGCAGCAGCAGTAACAGCAGCAGTAACAGCAGCAGTTGCAGCAGCAGTTGCAGCAGCAGTTGCAGCAGCAGTAACAGCAGCAGTAACAGCAGCAGTAACAGCAGCAGTAACAGCAGCAGTTGCAGCAGCAGTTGCAGCAGCAGTTGCAGCAGCAGTAACAGCAGCAGTAACAGCAGCAGTAACAGCAGCAGTAACAGCAGCAGTTGCAGCAGCAGTTGCAGCAGCAGGAACAGCAGCAGTAACAGCAACATTAGGAGCAGTAACAGTAGTAGTTGCAGCAGTAACAGTAGTTGCAGCAGTAGTAGTTAGTAGCAGCAGCAGCAACAGCAGTGGTGAGGTAAAGATGGTGTGTTCAGTCCCTCAGCCTTGTAGTAGTAGTTTTGAGGTGGTCAGTCCCTCAGCCTTGAAGGAGTAGAGGAGAGCCTTTGGGCTTTCATCAGTAATTAATTTGTGTTGCAAGTATATTTAGGATATTTGATGATTTTTTCTGTACCGTAGCTGGGTTGGTAGCGCACTTAGCTTACACATTGAGGTCCGTGGTTCGATCCCCGGTACGGGTGGAAACATTAAGACGTGTTTCCTTTAGACACCTGCTGTCCATGTTCACCTAGCAGTAAAATAGGTACCTGGGAGTTAGTGGACTGGTGTGGGTGGCATCCTGGGTGTTAGTGGACTGGTGTGGGTCACATCCTGGGTGTTAGTGGACTGGTGTGGGTGGCATCCTGGGTGTTAGTGGACTGGTGTGGGTGGCATCCTGGATGTTAGTGGACTGGTGTGGGTGGCATCCTGGGTGTTAGTGGACTGGTGTGGGTGGCATCCTGGGTGTTAGTAGACTGGTGTGGGTGGCATCCTGGGTGTTAGTGGACTGGTGTGGGTGGCATCCTGGGTGTTAGTGGACTGGTGTGGGTGGCATCCTGGGTGTTAGTGGACCGGTGTGGGTGGCATCCTGGGTGTTAGTGGACTGGTGTGGGTGGCATCCTGGGTGTTAGTGGACTGGTGTGGGTGGCATCCTGGGTGTTAGTGGACTGGTGTGGGTCACATCCTGGGTGTTAGTGGACTGGTGTGGGTGGCATCCTGGGTGTTAGTGGACTGGTGTGGGTGGCATCCTGGATGTTAGTGGACTGGTGTGGGTGGCATCCTGGGTGTTAGTGGACTGGTGTGGGTGGCATCCTGGGTGTTAGTAGACTGGTGTGGGTGGCATCCTGGGTGTTAGTGGACTGGTGTGGGTGGCATCCTGGGTGTTAGTGGACTGGTGTGGGTGGCATCCTGGGTGTTAGTGGACCGGTGTGGGTGGCATCCTGGGTGTTAGTGGACTGGTGTGGGTGGCATCCTGGGTGTTAGTGGACTGGTGTGGGTGGCATCCTGGGTGTTAGTGGACTGGTGTGGGTGGCATCCTGGGTGTTAGTGGACTGGTGTGGGTGGCATCCTGGGTGTTAGTGGACTGGTGTGGGTGGCATCCTGGGTGTTAGTGGACTGGTGTGGGTGGCATCCTGGGTGTTAGTGGACCGGTGTGGGTGGCATCCTGGGTGTTAGTGGACTGGTGTGGGTGGCATCCTCGGTGTTAGTGGACTGGTGTGGGTGGCATCCTGGGTGTTAGTGGACTGGTGTGGGTGGCATCCTGGGTGTTAGTGGACTGGTGTGGGTGGCATCCTGGGTGTTAGTGGACTGGTGTAGGTGGCATCCTGGGTGTTAGTGGACTGGTGTGGGTGACATCCTGGGTGTTAGTGGACTGGTGTGGGTGGCATCCTGGGTGTTAGTGGACTGGTGAGGGTGGCATCCTGGGTGTTAGTGGACTGCTGTGGGTGGCATCCTGGGTGTTAGTGGACTGGTGTGGGTGGCATCCTGGGTGTTAGTAGACTGGTGTGGGTGTCATCCTGGGTGTTAGTGGACTGGTGTGGGTGGCATCCTGGGTGTTAGTGGACTGGTGTGGGTGTTAGTGGACTGGTGTGGGTGGCATCCTGGGTGTTAGTGGACTGGTGTGGGTGACATACTGGGTGTTAGTGGACTGGTGTGGGTGGCATCCTGGGTGTTAGTGGACTGGTGAGGGTGGCATCCTGGGTGTTAGTGGACTGGTGTGCGTGGCATCCTGGGTGTTAGTGGACTGGTGTGGGTGGCATCCTGGGTGTTAGTGGACTGGTGAGGGTGGCATCCTGGGTGTTAGTGGACTGGTGTGGGTGGCATCCTGGGTGTTAGTGGACTGGTGTGGGTGGCATCCTGGGTGTTAGTGGACTGGTGTGGGTGTCATCCTGGGTGTTAGTGGACTGGTGTGGGTGGCATCCTGGGTGTTAGTGGACTGGTGTGGGTGGCATCCTGGGTGTTAGTGGACTGGTGTGGGTGGCATCCTGGGTGTTAGTGGACTGGTGTGGGTCACATCCTGGGTGTTAGTGGACTGGTGTGGGTGGCATTCTGGGTGTTACTGGACTGGTGTGGGTGGCATCCTGGGTGTTAGTGGACCGGTGTGGGTCACATCCTGGGTGTTAGTGGACTGGTGTGGGTGGCATCCTGGGTGTTAGTGGACTGGTGTGGGTGGCATCCTGGGTGTTAGTGGACTGGTGTGGGTGGCATCCTGGGTGTTAGTGGACCGGTGTGGGTCACATCCTGGGTGTTAGTGGACTGGTGTGGGTGGCATCCTGGGTGTTAGTGGACTGGTGTGGGTCACATCCTGGGTGTTAGTGGACTGGTGTGGGTCACATCCTGGGTGTTAGTGGACTGGTGTGGGTCACATCCTGGGTGTTAGTGGACTGGTGTGGGTGGCATCCTGGGTGTTAGTGGACTGGTGTGGGTGGCATCCTGGGTGTTAGTGGACTGGTGTGTGTGGCATCCTGGGTGTTAGTGGACTGGTGTGGGTGGCATCCTGGGTGTTAGTGGACTGGTGTGGGTGACATCCTGGGTGTTAGTGTACTGGTGTGGATGGCATCCTGGGTGTTAGTGGACTGGTGTGGGTCACATCCTGGGTGTTAGTGGACTGGTGTGGGTGGCATCCTGGGTGTTAGTGGACTGGTGTGGGTGGCATCCTGGGTGTTAGTGGACTGGTGTGGGTGGCATCCTGGGTGTTAGTGGACTGGTGTGGGTGGCATCCTGGGTGTTAGTGGACTGGTGTGGGTGGCATCCTGGGTGTTAGTGGACTGGTGTGGGTGACATCCTGGGTGTTAGTGTACTGGTGTGGATGGCATCCTGGGTGTTAGTGGACTGGTGTGGGTCACATCCTGGGTGTTAGTGGACTGGTGTGGGTCACATCCTGGGTGTTAGTGGACTGGTGTGGGTGGCATCCTGGGTGTTAGTGGACTGGTGTGGGTCACATCCTGGGTGTTAGTGGACTGGTGTGGGTCACATCCTGGGTGTTAGTGGACTGGTGTGGGTGGCATCCTGGGTGGTAGTGGACTGGTGTGGGTGGCATCCTGGGTGTTAGTGGACTGGTGTGCGTCACATCCTGGGTGTTAGTGGACTGGTGTGGGTGGCATGCTGGGTGTTAGTGGACTGGTGTGGGTGGCATCCTGGGTGTTAGTGGACTGGTGTGGGTCACATCCTGGGTGTTAGTGGACTGGTGTGGGTGGCATCCTGGGTGTTAGTGGACTGGTGTGGGTCACATCCTGGGTGTTAGTGGACTGGTGTGGGTGGCATCCTGGGTGTTAGTGGACTGGTGTGCGTCACATCCTGGGTGTTAGTGGACTGGTGTGGGTGCCATCCTGGGTGTTAGTGGACTGGTGTGGGTGGCATCCTGGGTGTTAGTGGACTGGTGTGGGTCACATCCTGGGTGTTAGTGGACTGGTGTGGGTGGCATCCTGGGTGTTAGTGGACTGGTGTGGGTCACATCCTGGTTGTTAGTGGACTGGTGTGGATGGCATCCTGGGTGTTAGTGGGCTGGTGTGCGTCACATCCTGGGTGTTAGTGGACTGGTGTGGATGGCATCCTGGGTGTTAGTGGACTGGTGTGCGTCACATCCTGGGTGTTAGTGGACTGGTGTGGGTCGCATCCTGGGTGTTAGTGGACTGGTGTCGGTGGCATCCTGGGTGTTAGTGGACTGGTGTGTGTCACATCCTGGGTGTTAGTGGACTGGTGTGGATGGCATCCTGGGTGTTAGTGGACTGGTGTGCGTCACATCCTGGGTGTTAGTGGACTGGTGTGGATGGCATCCTGGGTGTTAGTGGACTGGTGTGTGTCACATCCTGGGTGTTAGTGGACTGGTGTGGGTCGCATCCTGGGTGTTAGTGGACTGGTGTGGGTGGCATCCTGGGTGTTAGTGGACTGGTGTGGATGGCATCCTGGGTGTTAGTGGACTGGTGTGGGTCACATCCTGGGTGTTAGTGGACTGGTGTGGGTCACATCCTGGGTGTTAGCGGACTGGTGTGGGTGGCATCCTGGGTGTTAGTGGACTGGTGTGGATGGCATCCTGGGTGTTAGTGGACTGGTGTGGGTCACATCCTGGGTGTTAGTGGACTGGTGTGGGTCACATCCTGGGTGTTAGTGGACTGGTGTGGGTGGCATCCTGGGTGTTATTGGACTGGTGTGGGTGGCATCCTGGGTACTAGTGGACTGGTGTGCGTCACATCCTGGGTGTTAGTGGACTGGTGTGGGTGGCATCCTGGGTGTTAGTGGACTGGTGTGGGTGGCATCCTGGGTGTTAGTGGACTGGTGTGGGTGGCATCCTGGGTGTTAGTGGACTGGTGTGGGTGGCATCCTGGGTGTTAGTGGACTGGTGTGGGTGGCATCCTGGGTGTTAGTGGACTGGTGTGGGTCACATCCTGGGTGTTAGTGGACTGGTGTGGGTGGCATCCTGGGTGTTAGTGGACTGGTGTGGGTGGCATCCTGGGTGTTAGTGGACTGGTGTGGGTGGCATCCTGGGTGTTAGTGGACTGGTGTGGGTGGCATCCTGGGTGTTAGTGGACTGGTGTGGGTGGCATCCTGGGTGTTAGTGGACTGGTGTGGGTGGCATCCTGGGTGTTAGTGGACTGGTGTGGGTGGCATCCTGGGACAAAACTGACCTAATTTGCGGGAAATGCTCAGCATAACAAGGGACTTTCTATATAGTAGTATGTCACTGATGTCAGCTGTGATCTGTATACCTTGTACATGCAGAAATAAAGATTATTATTATTATTATTATTATTATTATTATTATTATTATTGTAAATAAAACTAACCACATACTTTGCATATACTTTGTATAACTTTGTTGTAAATAAATAAATAAATAAATATATGTATATATATATATATATATATATATATATATATATATTATATATATATATATATATATATATATATATATATATTTTTCAACAAGTCGGTCGTCTCCCACCGAGGCAGGGTGACCCAAAAAAGAAAGAAAATCCCCAAAAAGAAAATACTTTCATCATCATTCAACACTTTCACCACACTCACACATTATCACTGTTTTTGCAGAGGTGCTCAGAATACAACAGTTTAGAAGCATATACGTATAAAGACACAACATATCCCTCCAAACTGCCAATATCCCAAACCCCTCCTTTAAAGTGCAGGCACTGTACTTCCCATTTCCAGGACTCAAGTCCGACTATATGAAAATAACCGGTTTCCCTGAATCCCTTCACTAAATATTACCCTGCTCACACTCCAACAGATCGTCAGGTCCCAAGTACCATTCGTCTCCATTCACTCCTATCAAACACGCTCACGCACGCTTGCTGGAAGTCCAATCCCCTTGCCCACAAAACCTCCTTTACCCCCTCTCTCCAACCCTTTCGAGGACGACCCCTACCCCTCCTTCCTTCCCCTATAGATTTACATGCTTTCCATGTCATTCTACTTTGATCCATTCTCTCTAAATGACCAAACCACCTCAACAACCCCTCTTCTGCCCTCTGACTAATACTTTTATTAACTCCACACCTTCTCCTAATTTCCACACTCCGAATTTTCTGCATAATATACATATATATATATATATATATACATATATATATATATACATATATATATATATACATATATATATATATATATATGTATATATATATATAAATATATATATTTGCTTACGTATGTTAGTTTACATCTCATTTCTTTGTTTGCTTGACTTGTGGTTGTGTAGTTTCTATACCCAGTCCTGAAACTGTGTTGTTGGTCAGTGTATATTGGAGGTTAGCGTGACTTGTGACATTGATGGTACACTGCTGCCAGTGTGTGTTTGTGTGTACTCACCTAGTTGTACTCACCTAGTTGAGGTTGCGGGGGTCGAGTCCGAGCTCCTGGCCCCGCCTCTTCACTGATCGCTACTAGGTCACTCTCCCCGAGCCGTGAGCTTTATCATACCTCTGCTTAAAGCTATGTATGGATCCTGCCTCCACTACATCGCTTCCCAAACTATTCCACTTACTGACTACTCTGTGGCTGAAGAAATACTTCCTAACATCCCTGTGATTCATCTGTGTCTTCAGCTTCCAACTGTGTCCCCTTGTTACTGTGTCCAATCTCTGGAACATCCTGTCTTTGTCCACCTTGTCAATTCCCCTCAGTATTTTGTATGTCGTTACCATGTCCCCCCTATCTCTCCTGTCCTCCAGTGTCGTCAGGTTGATTTCCCTTAACCTCTCCTCGTAGGACATACCTCTTAGCTCTGGGACTAGTCTTGTTGCAAACCTTTGCACTTTCTCTAGTTTCTTTACGTGCTTGGCTAGGTGTGGGTTCCAAACTGGTGCCGCATACTCCAATATGGGCCTAACGTATACGGTGTACAGGGTCCTGAACGATTCCTTATTAAGATGTCGGAACGCTGTTCTGAGGTTTGCTAGGCGCCCATATGCTGCAGCAGTTATTTGGTTGATGTGCGCTTCAGGAGATGTGCCTGGTGTTATACTCACCCCAAGATCTTTTTCCTTGAGTGAGGTTTGTAGTCTCTGACCCCCTAGACTGTACTCTGTCTGCGGCCTTCTTTGCCCTTCCCCAATCTTCATGACTTTGCACTTGGTGGGATTGAACTCCAGGAGCCAATTGCTGGACCAGGTCTGCAGCCTGTCCAGATCCCTTTGTAGTTCTGCCTGGTCTTCGATCGAGTGTATTCTTCTCATCAACTTCACGTCATCTGCAAACAGGGACACCTCAGAGTCTATTCCTTCCGTCATGTCGTTCACAAATATCAGAAACAGCACTGGTCCTAGGACTGACCCCTGCGGGACCCCGCTGGTCACAGGTGCCCACTCTGACACCTCGCCACGTACCATGACTCGCTGCTGTCTTCCTGACAAGTATTCCCTTGTGTGTATGTGTGTGTGCACTCACCTATATGTTGTTGCAGGGGTCGATTCGCAGTTCCTGGTCCTGCCTCTTCACTAGTCGCTACTGGGTCCACTCTTTCCCTGCTCCATGAGCGTTATTGTACCTCTTCTTAAAGCCATGTATGTATGTCTGTGTGTGTGTATGTTTGCTTGTATGCGTGTTGAAGGGTGAGAGAGAGAGAGAGAGAGAGAGAGAGAGAGAGAGAGTGAGGGAGGGAGGGAGGGAGGGAGGGAGGGAAGGAGGGAAGGTAGGATGAACCACAGGGCCACCAGTAACTACCAGAGTGCCAGTGCCTCACTTAGTATCTTGATAACTGTGCCATTGCTTCTTATTTTCAGCTCTTTACAGGATAACTGACATTACGAGGCGTGTGTGCCAGGCGATAACTGGTCAAGTGCCTCCGAGTGCCAACAACACACGTAGCTCCTGAGTTGTAACTCAAGTGGTAGTGATGTGATTAGTGTTAAATTGAGGTGAAGGGATATAAAACCGTGTGGGTGAACGAGTTGTGGAGGCTGGAAATTTCGTTCAACACGGCTCTCTCGTTCAGCACGGATCTTTCGTTGAACACCGATAATTTGTTCAGCACGGATCTCGTTCAGCACGGATCTTTCGTTGAACACGGATAATTTGTTCAGCACGGATCTCGTTCAGCACGGATCTTTCGTTGAACATGGATAATTTGTTCAGCACGGATCTCGTTCAGCACGGATCTTTCGTTGAACACGGATAATTTGTTCAGCACGGATCTCGTTCAGCACGGATCTTTCGTTGAACATGGATAATTTGTTCAGCACGGATCTCGTTCAGCACGGATCTTTCGTTGAACACGGATAATTTGTTCAGCACGGATCCCGTTCAGCACGGATCTTTCGTTGAACACGGATAATTTGTTCAGCACGGATCTTCCGTTCAGCACGGATCTTCCGTTCAGCACAGAGGGAGACACACAGCACTAGTATGCTCTATTGCTGAACTAAGTGTGTGGTATGTATGATCTCCAGGAGTGCCACAAGGGTAGTGACACTATCAGCAAGTACCACAAGTAAAGTGACACCCTCGTCAGCAGTGTCACAGGTATTGTGGCACCTTCAGGAGTGCCAGAGACTAGTGACACCTTCGGGAGGAGTGGATAACCTGTTACCATGCGTTCTGCGGAAGACAGTGCAGATGATGAGTTTGTTTTCGTGGGCAAGAATACAGGGGCAAGAACGTACCCTCCTCACCCCACACCCACCACCCGTCATACCTGCCCACACACCCGCCTTAACCAGCCCATTCCCACCAGCCTTGAGCTGGTATCGGTGCCCTCAGTGCCACGCACCTGGCCCATCTCCTGCAGTGCCACCAGCACCCGGGCTAAGGTGACCCCACTGCCACCTGAACTGATAGAACTACTGCCACCTCACCTGAGGGAGAACACAGTTCCTGACTACTCCACCTTCAGTACTTCTGCGGAGGTATTGCCCGAGAGACCTCCCCTGCCTGCCTCCTACTGCCCGGGTGACTACTGCAACCTGGATGATCCTTCCACTCCTACCACTCCTCACAACTACGATTACTTGTCGCAGCTCATGACCTCAGATGACCTTAGTGCTCTCACCTCCACCCACAACCAAGTGCATGGTGGCAGGACCACGTGTGTCTCCTCTGCGAGACCATGTGTATCTAATACTTTCGGTAACTACACCACTGCCTCCCATACTGCTGCCGCTGCTTTAGCATTCAGTGACGCTGGTAACACTAGAAGTCTTCCTGGAGAGGCATCAGGGACAGGCCACAATGGGCGGTCCGTACAGCCTCCTTCACCCAAATTCACTCGAACTTCCTGCAGCAGCACCAGCAGTGCTGCTACTCACACAGTCCCAGCCTCACCCCTCCCTCGGGTCTCCTATACTGCCGTCTTGGCTAGTGACGGAGAAAGGGCCTCCATGTTCCGACGTCTGGAGGCACTAACTCCAACACATTCGCCTTTACTCAACAATTTCAGGGCGGCCAACGGTCACAACATGGGAGCATTTCAGTCTGATATCTCGAATATAGAGGAGGGGCCTCATACTCACCATGTTGCCACTACACATACCACCATTACTCCAGTAAACCAAGCCAAACCCAGCCCGGGAACTAAACCTTCGTACACATCCAGACAGAGAGAAGCCCCAGTAGCAAAGAATGAATTGTCAGGAAGTGCAAAGAGAGAGGGGAGTGGTGGTGTAAGGGACTACAAGAGCAGTGTGGGATGCTTTCCTACCACCTACTCTCCTGTCCCTCCCACCACCACAACACTATCTCCCTCGTACACCCACCCACCAATCCTCTCTTACGCTCACCAACCAGTCCTTTCCTCTGCACCTGTGTCAACATCCTCTCATGTACACACTGGACAAGTATCTGGTCGTCCCACACACACGTGGAGTGCCACACCACCCTCTAGTCCAGAGATGAGGCGAGCATGGAATGTATTGGGCGTACCTGTGAGGAATGGAGGTCCAGCTGGTAGAACTTCACAGCTTGGTCGAAGCCCGTCACCAGCCGGTCACAGCCCGTCACCAGCTGGTCACAGCCCGTCACCAGCTCGTCATAGTCCGCCACCAGCTTGTCACAGTCCGTCACCAGCTCGTTACAGTCAATCACCATCTCGTCACAGCCCGTCACCAGCTGGTCACAGCCTGTCACCAGCTGGTCACAGTATGTCACCTAGCCGGGGGAGTCGACCAGGACCCGAGGTTACTGCATCTCATTCGGAGGCTGACACTATTTATGATAACTTGGTCGTGCGTCACCCACCCCTGGCTGCTCCCAGTGGGCGGGCTGCACCCACTGCCAGTGTCACGCCTACCATAACTCCCCACCCACACACTGCCAGTGTGCCACCCACCGTCACCAACCACCCACAAACCACTGCTTCAACTTACCTCAAAGCAAACCACGCTTCACCGCCTCGGGTGGTCGCCTGTTCACCATTACTAGGCAAGCCGCCCTCTCCGCCCATGCAACGAAGGGCCTCCCGCTCTCCCACACCCACAATAGCGTGGAAGCCATCCAACAGCCCTCATTGTGTACCATATTACCCCCCTCCGGAACCACAATATGGCGGGTATTGGGTACCTATGTGGGGCTCGTCTCCTCAGCTGTTTCAGTCAGGGGGTGGGCATGTGTACCCAGCTTATGTTTACAGTGGGCCACCCAGAGCGGTGTTGGTTGAGGGTCGAAGTCAGAGTTGTGATCGCCTTCCTGCTCGCCCCTCCTCGCCTTCTTCTCCACGTAATGGTAGACGGTCAGCGTCGCCATGGCGAGGAGGTTCAGCCTCTCCTGTGGGACTCCCGCCCCCCACGCCAGACAGTGGCCGCCCTCCACGCCCTAGACGACCTCCTCACAGGAAATCCAAGACAGTGGAGGTGGGTTGTTTAGGGCTGCTGGCTCACCCACCCTCCAACACAGCCATGCCAGTTGTGGTGGCTGACCACACACCAGTACCTCAACACAGTGTAACCTTCCTCTCCTCGCCTACCTCAAGAATACCTTCCAACCAGCTGTACATAAAGACTCTTGACCATCATAACACACCAGCCTATCATGGGCACATTAACCCAAGGCTGCAACGTGTCCCGCACATATCTACAATTCCAGAACAGAATGGCACACCTGGGAACGAAAGCGACGTTATTAAGCCAAGAACAGGACAAGCATCTTCACCAGTCACTCAAGCCTTGATAGATCTTCCCATAAGTACGTCATTGTACAGTTCCTCACCCCTGTCTTCACCCTTACCCGTGTTTGTCAAACAAGAGCACGCAGAGTCCTCAAGACACAAGGTAACGTACAAGTCTTCCTTCTACAAATGCATGAAAAATTTCCTAAAGCCGATTCAGTAGTTTCCGCTGCATCTTGCATGAATGCCATTTTCTATGAGACAAGCCAGCACTTAAGAGAACGTGGCTCCGCCTCCCAGTTCATGGGTAACAATCTTATTTATAACAGCTAATGCATTAAACCTATTATAATGTATGATAAGTAAAGTAATTACGAATGTTCATGTAGTATTTGGCAGGGACTATAAACATATTAGTTATGAAGATAATGCTGGCAACGCATGTACAAGTATATACATGTACTACATTACGTAATGTGTTTACGATAGATCTGCGAGTGACACGTGAGGTGTGGTGTTGACCAGCTGGGGGCTGTCTTGTTGTGAACTCTTGTGATTGCTGTTACCACAGGTGGAGTAACAGCACTAGAGGTGGTCACACTTGCAGAGGTGTGGTGGTCACACTTGTAGAGGTGGTGGTCACATTTGTAGGCCGTCCCCTCCACTCCGGTCCAAAGCTAGGAGTGATCCAGTGTGGCCAGGGGTTACCCAGTGTGGCCAGAGGTGACCCAATGTGGCCAGGGGTGACCAAGTGTGAAGTTCATTTCTTGGTGGAGTTGAAAGTGAAGATGTACCTTCCTTGTAGATGGATTAGACACATGTGCAACATCTGGGTATCTTTATTGTAGACGTTTCGCCATCCAGTGGCTTTATCAATACAAATTCCAGGACATAATTGGAAGACAGTAGAACTATATATAGTCTACCAGATAGAGACTATCGCACTTCTACATCGAGTAGTACACACGGAAATCACTCCCAAGGAAAGCAAAAGACTTAGCAGGAGATGCAACATTCCCCCCAGTGAAAAGCA